>NW_010359492.1:0-7621 GCF_000414095.1 Morus notabilis | reverse complement strand
ATTATATATTATATTATAAGATATAACTACTGTATAATATATTTTAATTATGTTATAATATTAAAGGGTAATTATGAAAAAAATAAAAAAAGAATTTAGAATGGTCATTCCTCTCATATGAGGAAAGAATTAGAATTCACTTAAAATAAGTGAATGATCATTCATTTTAAATAATCATTCTTTTTTTATAAATCCAACCAAACATCGTAGTAAAATTTTATTCTATTCTATTTCATTCTTTTTACTCAACTAAACATACTCTTAGGGGTTGTTCTTTTGGAGTGTAACTTGAGTGTAATTTTTGAGTTGAATTTGAGTTATAACTTGAGTTAAAGTTGTAACTTGAATAAAGTTAAATAAAGTTAAAATTTAAAAGAACGTGAATTTAAATAAAATTATAACTTAAGTTTAAACTTTTTTTAAATTTTGTTATAAAATAACAATCTCTTAATAGTTAAGGGTAAGTATTCGCCTTGGGAAAGCTTAACGATGGGTGAAGAAGGTGTTATTATAGAGGACATTGTTCGGTTATTATCCTCTATGGGGAGGTGGGAGTGCTCTCATATAAATAAGAGTGATAATAATGTTACTCATGTTTTAGCTTCCTTTGGTTTTAATTGTTCACATGATTTTGTTGGGGTTTATATGATTCTTTACTTTGTATCTTCGGTTGTACTTGCCAATTTAGTTGTTTAATTTTAAAGTGGTTTTCGTGTTCAAAAAAAGAAAAAAAAAAAAAAAAGTATTCGCCTTGGCAATACAGTCGTGCCACGTAATAATTAGATGAAGGAAAGAAAAAGGATACCGGTGCTAAAAAGGAACTGCTTTTTCAAGTGTCAAAAAAGGAACAGTTTTTTTTTTTTTTTTCACTTTCTTTCTTTCTTTATTTTATTTATTTGTTTATTTATTTATTTATTTATTTTACGTGTTCAGGGAATTTGATAATGACGGGCACATGGTAACTACTTTATCCTTGAAAACCAAATAATGGAATCACATTCCAAAGCGATAACAGGAAGAACCTGATCTGGCTGTTATTCCTTTTCATACGCGCACGCAGGCATAACATTAACAGCAAGTTATTTGTAATTTTTCAAAAAAAAAAAAAAAAAAAAAAACTGAAAAAGATAGTATTAATTGAAATCATCGGCCTGAATCAAATTGTACCTTTTTGGTCCATATATCCATGAACCAAACATAATAAATCATTTTTCTAAGAAGATAACCGTTTAGTTCATTGATTTAAATTTTTAATTTGAGTTGAGATATAACTTTATATGAGAGTTTTTTATTATAGTAATAAAGTTAGATATGACTCTTTTTGAGAGATTTTTACTGTAGTAAAACTCAAATTCTAAATTCGAATCGGTGAAGTGAACGGGACCTTAATCACCTCATAAAATGGTGTAATTATATCGAGCACCATATATGAAGTCAAATTATTCATTTGTATCGTTTTTATGTCTAAATTAAATTTAAATCTTATTTATAAATAGAATATCCATATAACAACTCTTTAAAAATGATATTTCTCTAATTCAACCCACAAAATGATGGTACACTTAAGTAAAGAGTTCAAACCTATCTAACCCAAATGTCATAATTAACACGGTCTCTTCCTTCTAAAGATGAATAATGAAAAATGGATATGTTTTTTTCTTTTTTTTCTTTTGATATTTTAATTATTGGTAATGGCATAACTCTCAAAATGTTTGTACCGGTGGAAGCACTATTTTTAGTTGTTGAATTAAATTTTCAACGGTCATATTTACACATATATGTATTAAAAATTTACTGCACATCACACGAAATTATTCTCTCTACAGATTTAACTGTTAAAAATTTAATCTAACAGGCAGCTCCACCAGCAAAAGCATTTAAAGAATCTTTTGAAGGTAAGGTGAGTGTTTAATGTGAACCTTTCAAGAAGATAGATCAAACAAATTTGAGTATAGCAAGTTACTATCAAAAAAAATTTTTTTTTTGAGTCTAGGAAGTTAAACAATTAGGACTATAGACATCATAATATAACTTTCGAGCAAAAAAAAAAAGGCATCATAATATTACCAAAATAATAATAACGAAGACACGCTTTAGGATTATTTGAACCGTATAAATACAAAATTAACAAGAAGAAACTGCTGACGATCTAAGGATTAATATAGTAAAGTATTTGCATGATTGCATCCGTATTGTACTTTTCTGAATGTTGTATGTATACTTTAGAATCACACCAGCGTCAAAATAATATCAAATTTTAATAAAATGTTACGAATATCTAACGTTTTAAAATTGCAATGTTGAAAAAAAAAAAAAAAAAAAAAAAAAAAAAAACTAAAACTGTAACGTACAAACAAAATAGTGTTTTGTAGGCTACTAAAGAATTAATGGACTTTTTTTGGTTTGAAAATAAAAGCGAAAGATACTTAAGTCCTTTCTATATTAAACAAAAAGCACTTCTATAATAGGCAACCGATATAATTAAACTATATGCAAATTGGACAAATTTTAATAAAGATCTAACAGTCCAATTCTTCACGTTAAGAAATTTTGCTACACCCAAGTATATATATTGTGAAATTAAATTTTGCTATACCCTATTTTATATATTGTGAAATTCTAATTTGTAGATATTAATGACATTTCACAAATTAATAATTCTTACGCAATTTTAATCAAATGTAACTCTAAGAAAGTATAAAAATTAGAGTGGATTTGAACATATATGTAAAAAAGGGTCGAAAAATGAGAAAAAACATAAATGATGAAAAAGCATGTAAATAACAAATAATTGAGGACAGAAAAAAATAAGAAAAGCAAACGCCAAAAAGAAAAAAAAAAAAAAAGAAGGAACGAAGTTCCCTCCACGTGCCAAACAAACAAAGCAAAAGTCTCGTTCATTTTGCAGATTTAAATTTTCAATTCAAGTTGAGATGTGACATTTTCTGAGAGCTTTTTACTGTAATTAAAAAAGTTAAATGTGACATTTTTTAAAAAATTTTTACTGTAAAAACTTAAAATTAAAAATTCAAATCGGTAAAATAAACGAGACGAAAGTGTATCCACGTTAGGTAGATTTATCATATCCGGCAGAGGGTGGAAACCTTTAAATGCTTCATTATTAGATTGACAATGTCAACGGTTAAATTTGCCGAAAAAATAATTATGTATAATATAATATAAATTTATATAAATATTACTATTAAAAATTTAATCTAACAATTAAAAGCGCCTTTTAGAAGCATTTTAAGGTTCTACCATATAATTTATCTTTTGCAAATTATGTTTACATTAATTTTGTTTGAAAATTATGGGTATATTTCATTCGTTGACTTGGTATGCAATTGCTTTTGCCACAGCCAGCCATGTGTCGCTTCGCCTTAAATTAAATCATATCTGTGTTTGAAAAAAAGAAAAGAAAATATGAGAAAATTTCCCACTCTGATCGATTACTCATCAATACAAAAAGTAAACACGCACCTTTCCTTAAAAAATAAAAAGAAAAAAGAAAAAAAGAAAAAAAAATACACGTACCCACGAAACAAAAAATAAAAGGAGAACTTATATAAAAAATAGGGGAACATTTTTGTTAGATTCCAATGAGGCATAGCCACAAAAACATCTTCATGTATTTTATGAAAGATTTTATTCTGTTATCTCTTATACTTTTAAGAATAGTATATTTATCTTCTGTGGTCAAAAAAATACATAAAAATATATAGTTACTTACATCCATGAAAAAGTATATTAGACTTTCTTAAGTAGGATTTTCATATCAATTGGACTAATTTCTGACTATAAATATTGATTAAAAAATTAAATTAGATTGAAAAATATACCAAAAAAAAACTCTAATATAAATTTAAAGACTAAAAATATTAATAATTTATTTTTTCTGATCGTAATAGAGAAACTCTCTCAATCTTATATTTTTATTTAGGTCAATCTCAAATTAAATAAAAAATATTTTGTATTCTAATGCGAATTTTAAGACGACGTGAGTTTTTTCCTTTTTTTTTTGTCAATTTCACAAATGTGACATTTTAGAAATATGATAAAACGAACTCGTTCTAAAATAATTTTACTTTTTATATGAAAATAAAAATGAAAACGTTTTCAATCTCCGATTGAAATCATTTTTGAAAATGCGTTTAGTAATTTTATTAAAAGATTATTTTCAGTATAAAAAAATTCATTAATATCTCTGTCTCTTTCTCTCTGCTCGAGAGAGGAGAAAACGAAAACAAAAAATGAAAAACGACTAAAAATTATTTTTTATTTATCTCTCATTTTACGCTAAACTAAAAAATCATTTTCATTTTTTTTTATCTTTATTACGCCAAACACCATTTTAAAAATATTTTTTCTTTTTTCTTTTTTAAAAAATATAAAAAATAAAAAACGAGATCAATTCTAAACACAATAAATATATTTTCCTTACAAAAAAAACCCCCAAAACAATACGACCTTGTTAAAGACAGCAAAGAAAAACCTATATAAGGAATGATGTGATTTAGACGTAATAGGCTGTTACTTCTCCTTTCAATAAATTTAGTGGTATTTCAGTAATTCAGTTGAGCAAAATAATAATTAAAAAATCTGGGATATTAGGCTGTTACTTCTCTCATCTTCTGTGAAGCATTCAAGTATCAGTAGAAAAAAAAAAAAAGGAAATTCCCAATTTCAGACGCAGAGTCAGAGAAAGAGAGAGAAATTCCGAGACGGAATGTGCAGCGGGGACGGTCATTGCAGGCCTTTGGGCTTTCTATTGGGCCTTCCTTTCGCCCTTCTCTCTCTCCTCATCTCCATCGTCGGCATCGTCGTCTGGATCGTCGGGTAATAATTCTCTCTCTTGCTTTTTTTCCCTGAAAATTTGCCTACAAATTGTTTCTTGATTTTTCGTGCAAATTTCTTGAAATTTGTTTATGTTTTGATGGATTAAACTTCAAATGGGATTAATCAAATTTGAATGGTGGGCCGAAAATAAATTTTGTGGGCAGATTGTTGTTGTCGTGCATATGTCCGTGCTGTTTTTGCGTGACGGTGATAGTGGAGCTTGCTCTGGAGCTGATCAAAGCCCCAATTCATGTAATGGAGTGGTTTACTGATCAAATCCCTTGTTAATATCGGTTTTTATTCTCCAAATACTTAAAACATATCTTTTGTTTATCTTGTATTGGGTTACTGTATTGATTAATTTGAATACCATCTTTTTATAAACTCTACTTAATCCTTGAAAGGAATATTGGGCAGGGATTTTTTTTTTCTTTCCTTTACTGGGGGGAGTTTGGAGACATATGGAATTTTTCTGTGTAATTTGAATTTCCTGGTTGGTTTCTGTTAATGTGAAATCCTTAGACAAAGAAGTCCATATTAGCTTTGATTTTCCTAAGAAAATTCTTTCAAGATAAACAAGGAGAGAGAGAGAGAGAGAGAATTTCAGCTGTAGATATTAAAAGGGTGGTCTTCAGAAATCTTAGAGAGTCCATTGTGCTAATTGACAATTAAGACCAGGAGAGCAAAGAGAAAGCTGAAGAATCAAATGTTCCAAGTACTTTCAGATCAAAAAGGCTCAAGGTACTTTCCTCAAATTTCTACCAAGAAAAGAAAATTCCCTCAAAAGCAGGGTAGGGGGAAAAAAAAAAAAAAAAAAAAAAAAAAAAAAAACAATGTCATCCGATGGTTTTTGTGTGTGCGCGCGCGCGCTCTTAGACTACAGTGTTTTGTTCCAACTATCAACCGTGTTTTTCGTTGGGTTGATAATATCAGCTCAATAATGGCTTGAGAATTGCTTTGCTTTAGTTGGAAGAGTGGGGTTGACTTGTCTTTTACTTTCCGTCGGTCTAGAAGATTCGGCAATTCCAAAGTGAGGTGATGGCCTCTCAATGTGGTGCTAAACTTTAGTGAGCGTGACAATCACTATAGCGTGGTGTGAAATAAAAGCATCAATGATATAACAAACTGGACTATTATAACATGAGCAAGCTAGATAAATTACACAAAGGGTGGTCCCGAGTCATGGTAAAAACTCAAGATTATTCGAACCAAAACAAGAAAAACACCCCAAAACAACTTTTAGGACCATAAGTTATAATTCATACAACAACAATTGACTCATGATTCACTCGTTTCTCGTTTCCGCTGTCGGTTTTCGCCGTCCCCAACGACGAGATCCTTTGTCGTCTGCGCAATCTCCACAAGTGTCTCTCCGATGGCTCCTAGCACACTAGTACTGCTAGACTTGGAGGCTTCTTTTCTTATGTTCCCACTATCATGATCAGATGATTGTGTGCTCTGATCATATTCTTTCTCTACTTTGGTCTCTTCTGTTTCTTTTTCATGATGAGCTGGTGCTATTTCTTCTTTCTTCTCTTCGTAATGACTACTCTCCGTTTCCTTCAAACAAAGACATACCACATTAATGCAATCAATTCTCATTTCTCCCTTCCGTAGCTTGTCAGATCAAAGCCGCGATTTCTGGTTTAAAACAATATTTCCGACTAAGATAATACTTTGTATGGATATAGATTCTCTTCTGAAATCTGAATGCTACATAATTCATAAAGCTAAACTAGTATGAATGCTAGATGTATATATCTGAGTACCATATCATTAAAGCATAATACTCTGTTATTGTATAATTGAAAAAAGTTAAATATCACTAAAATACAAATTCCTCGTGCGTAATCTCTATTCTAACAATTGGCATATGGATACTATGAAAACAATTGTAGTAATTTAGAGACATCGTATGTGACTTAATTTGTGATATATACATAATATACACATACCATTCTATAAATAATGAGTGGAAAAGAGACGTAATTTACCTGTCTCTCCGCAGCCCCCTGCTTCTCTTCCAACTGCCTCTGTGCCTCTTCCTTCTTCCTAGCAGTATACTCCTTGGCACTCTCCCCCGCCGACAGAGCAACATCCTTGGCAGCAACCAATGGTTTCTTTGCAATCTCCACGGCCTTATGCCCCGCATACTCTGCGGCATCTTTCACAACTCTGGCCGCCGCCTTTGTCCCCTCCACCGTCTTCTCCGTGGAGTAATGCGCCACGGTCCACCCTGCAGCCGTCGCCTTATCCTTCACGGTTACTGCCACCTTCGCCGCCTTCTCCGCAGCCTCTTTGCCGGTCTCCACAGTGACATCCTTGGCCTCCGCCGCCTTCTGCAGGGTGTAGTCCTTGGCCTTCTCCGCCGCCTCCTTCGCTGCAGCCCCGCCTTGCTGTCCCTTCTCCACGACAACTTCTTTTGCAGCATGACCCTTCTCGAGGACAGTTTCCTTTGCAGCCTGGCCCTTCTCTAGCACAACTTCTTTTGCAGTCTGACCCTTCTCCAGGACAGTTCCCTTTGCAGCCTGACCCTTTTCTAGGGCAATGTCCTTTGCAGCCTGTGCTTTTTCGGAGGCCTGCTCGACCGCAGTGCTCAGCCCTTGCTTCACCGATTGCAAAGCCTGTGTGTACCTCTCTTCAGCAGCCCTTATCGCCTCATTACTCCTTTGCTGCGCTTGTGCTCTGAGCTTTGATATTTCTTCCAACGTCAGTCCTTCTTTGCTTCTCGTTTCGGTTTCGGTTTCGGTCTCTATTCCTCTTCCTCTTTTCTCCTCCGCTTCAC
>NW_010359491.1:764001-811654 GCF_000414095.1 Morus notabilis | reverse complement strand
ATATATATATATAATTTTAAATTCCACTATAGTTTATCTATATTTAGAACGGTGGAACGGGAGTGTTGCTGTAATTTTCTCATATTGCGGAATAACTTCCCAAGTGTTTTAATATGACATACGAATTGACAATTAGAAAACCTTTTCTTTTAATTACTACATTTTCTTCGCTACAAATTCTTTTTTGTTTAAATGTAAAAAATGGAAGAATGGATTAATTTAGAAGGATAACTTTATCCTATGTTATCCTTCAAACTCGAATGAGGAACTTGCCACGTAGGATTTCTACAAGATGACACGATCCGTTGATAATCTTGCGTTTAAAATCCGTTCTAAAATGATTTTATTTTTTATATAAAAATAAAAATGAAAACGAAAACATTTTCAATCTCAGACATAAATTATTTATAAAAGTGCGTTTGGTAGTTTTATTCAGAAATTATTTTCATTATAAGAAAAAACTGAAAATGCGTTTACTTTTACATTTTTAAAAATATGTAATAGTATTTGAAATGATATATTAAATAATTGATAAACTCCAAACGACAATTGGAGTAACGCAATTTGTAGTAACGAAATTCCAAACGAAAAACTAATCTGATCATCTGATGCACGTCAAGAAACATAAATCATCTGTAAATTAACTTCATATCTTTTTTTTTTCTTCTCCATTTCAATCAAACCCATAAAAAAGCTACACGAAAGTAACTGAAAAGGAACAAAATTAAGCACTCGGCGAGGGAATCATCCCGATCTTTCTGGCATAAGTGAAGATTCCACCGGCCTAGATCACCGGCCCAACGACGCTTATCGACTTCAATTTGTTCTCTTTCCCCGTCATGTGGTTGATCAACCGGCTCTCTCCGACCTCGATGGTGATCATGTCGCCGGTCCAGCACTCCACGCAGATCCTTACCTGGGGGCGGAGCAGGCTCGATGAGCAGGGGCGGAGCATAGGCGATGAGCAGGGGCAGAGCATGGGCGGAGATTACCGAGAGAATCTGAGAGAACCCCACCGAGAAATCCTTGCGCGATTCCACCGACAACCCAGCCTTTAGAACAACCGGCGACAGGAGATGAGGGAGACCGGCGAAGAGGGGGAGTAGAGGAAAGAAAGTGAAAATGCAGAAAGGGGAAAATGAGACCGGGGAAGAGAAGATTGAGACCAAGGAAAACAAAAATGGGAAAAGGAAAACGTACCCAAATCGTTTTCAGAATATCTGCATTTTCAGGAAAGAGTCATAAAACGTTTTCATTTTTATTTATTGTACGACGCAGTGCCAAACACTGTCCTCAGACCATTTTCATTTTTTGGTCCTTGAAAAACGTTTTTGAGATGGATTCCAAACGGGCACAAAATGGACATTAACAAAAAGTGAAAAAAATCAAGATTCAAGATATACTATACTAGAAAACTAGATAAATACATCATATTAATTAGAAAAAATACAAAATAACAAATAAATAATAAATAAACACAATTATTTATTTCCGTTTATAATTGAGAGAATTATATACTCGACCCTTAATTCACCAAACTAATTAAAATCACTCCTCATAAAAAACTCTACCCCTTTAACTTTGGTCAAATATTTTGACTATGTACTAAAAGACTAAAATACCCATTCTGGCCGGTGAATGGAGACCCGTCGGCGGACGTAATATGCCAGATTATTAGTAATAATCTGACATACTATGGCCAGTTGGTAATTGGAGACCAGCCGACTAGCGTAACTTATGAGTCATAGCCTGTCAGACTATAAGTCATAGTTTGACAGTCTATGGATTACAGTATGAGAGACTATGGGTCATAGCCTAACAGACTATGACAGACTCTAGCATAACTTGTCAGACTATAGGTCATAGTATGACAGACTATGGTTGGCTTTGGCGTAACCTGTCAGACGATGGATCATAGTCTGACAGACTATGGTTGGCGAGCTGCTAGAGACCCCGCCACCAGTCGCCAGAGATAGGTCGAACCACCGCCGGAGACCTCACCATCAGCCGCTGGAGACCCCGTCACCGGCCTCCAGAAACACGTCAGAGACCCTACCACTGGCCGCCGGAGACACGTCAGATGACCACGGAAGACCCTGCCGCTAACCGTAGAATCTCCATCGTCAGCTGGTGATCGGAGACAACCAACATCTTGTAAATACCTTTGAGAGTATTTTTGTAATCTACATATTGGGCTTAGTTTAAAGGGGTAGAAATAAAAGGACTAATGTTTGAGGGTTAATAACGGATAATGAGGAAAATAACATAATTGGTAAAGTAATTAGTAAATTATAGCATTTTTTAAAAAAAATAGTAAATTATGACATAACTTGATATTTTAAGTTTTAAACTTATTAAAAACCCAAAAGCACACATAAACCTCATTTTCCACCTCACTTCTCCCCTAAACATTTATTTTTTTTAAAAAAAGGAAATTATAGAGTATTTTTTAAAATAGATAGATTATAGTCAAGTCCACCATGACCGTGACTGGGGGCCGGCTCCGGCGGTTGGATATCATTTTTTGGCAACCTGTGACTGTTTTTCAGTGATTGTTTTTCGGTGACCGTTCAACACTGTATTTACTCATAAATACATTTACTGGTAAATATCGTATTTACTATTTAATACCGTATTTAAAGCTAAATATCATACTTACTCGAAAAGCTGACCATCGACTTCGGCGACCGTTTAACGTTGTAGTTACACTTAAATATCATATTTACCCGAATATCCGGCCATCGACTTTGGTGACCGTTTAACACTGTATTTATCAGTAAATATCATATTTATATGAAATTCAAGCACCAATTCCGGCGACCGTTTAACACTGTGTTTACTAATAAACATTGTATATACTAGTAAATACCGTATTTACGAGTAAATATCATATTTATCTAAAAATTTGACCACCGACTCTGGCGATCTTTTAACATTGTATTTACCAGTAAAATACTGTATTTATTAGTAAAAACCATATTTACCATATTCATCTAAAAATTCGGTGACCAACTCCGACGAATGGTAAATATCGTATTTACTGGTAAATACGGTATTTACTGGTAAATACCGTATTTACTATATTGTATTTATCATATTCAAACTTATTCAGTGAAGTATTTACTAATAAAAACAGTATTACCTTATTTAAACTTGAATATAATAAAGCATTTACTGGTTAATACAGTATTTATCATATCAAGAATTATAGTATTTACTTGTAAATACAGTATTTACCATATTAGAAATTGGATTCAGTGAAATATTTATTGGTAATTACAGTATTTACCATATTCAATCTCGAAATCAGTGAAATATTTACTGATAAATACTGTATTTATGTGCAAATTCAACATCTGGAGCCGACAACCGGTAACTGGGGAATATCATATTTACCAATAAATATCGTATTTAATCGTAAATATTATATTTATCTAAACATATGGTTGTCGATGCTAGCGACCAATAAATACTAAATTCAATGAAATATTTATTTATAAATACAATATTTATCAGTTGGAGAATTGGATCAATAAAATATTTATCAATAAATATAATATTTACCATATTCAAAAATGTAATTGTTAAAGTATTTACAAGTAGACACATACTTATAAAAGAATAATAACTCTAGAATTAGCATAAAAATTAAGATTAAAATTAGTGTCTCTAACATTATTTTCAATAGAAATATGTGGAAGTCTAATCGCATACCAATGATGGCAAAAAAAAAAACAAATAAAACAAATACTATTTTGACTTTCAGCAAGAAAATTGTACGGTTTATATTATACTGCACTATTTTCGAACTATCAACTCATATCAAAATTTTAGAAAATATTATATATTATTTGATAGTGCTGTGATATAAGATGTGCTACAAAATCGATCAAAAGTCAAATATTATTATAACAAAATAAAAGTTTAGGAATAGTCTCTAATTCGACATCAGATTAGAACAGAATATGTATATATTTTTTTAAAATGTGTATATATTATCTTAAAAAGATGTATATTTTTTTTAAAACATGTATAATATAAAGACACTTATAATTTATCTAAATACATATATACATATTTTAAAAAATATATGTGTGTCATTTTAATCCGGTATCACATTGAAGACTTTACTTAAAAGTTTAATACATTATCCTTTTAAAAATAATCTTTTGTATTGTTCGTTTTGGTTAGATAACTTCAAATCTAAAAACTCAATTAAAAATGGAGAATAAAGAAGATGAAGTAAGCTCATATGTGGCACTTCGATCTCAAAGACAGATAAGACAAGAAATGAGTAGGCTCTTATTGGCTCTGATTTCGAAGAGGAGGAATCCAACGTTTGCATTTCGAACTCTCCATTGCCTTTTTTGACTTCTAACATTTCGGGCCGCGCAAGAAACATGACACTTCAACCAAAGCAAAAGTTCAAATCACAAGATAATGTTTATTTTATGAATTTAAAATTATAATTTATAATTAATAATTTTAATTTTTAAAATTTAAAATTTATTTATTTTATTAATTTAAGTTTAAAATTTAAATTTTACTATAGTAAAAAATTATCAAAAATAATCACATTTAACTTTTTTATTACAGTAAAAAACTCTCACAATAAAATTACATTTCAATTCGAATTAAAAACTTGAATCAGTTAACTAAACGAGCCCTTAAATCCTCAAATCTTTTATGGAAAAAAAAAACATTGTAACAGAATTAAAAACCATAATCTTAAATTAAACAAAACTCTTAAAACATACATCAAATTTTTAATACGATATCTTCTTTCATAAAAATTTAAATTTTAACATTTTTTATTACAATATTTTCTCACATAAAATCACTCTATAACTCAAATTCTCGTTAAATTCTCAACTTAAACAAGCGAAACAAACAAGACCAGAATGACACAAACTCTTCAATCAAAGGAGTACTATTTTTTTCAATTAGAGAGTACTGCTTAATTTTTTTTTTTTTTTCCACCTTTGCATAGAGATTGCATATAGACGCTTAAAACCTTCAACCACCCATTGAGAAGGCTATTACCATTGCTTAAGTCCCAAGTCCAACCAATATATAGTTTGAGCTGAAAATTTTGAACCTATGTGGTGGTCTAAACTGTAATATGAAGTGGCGTTTGAAAGCATAAAATTTGAACAAGTATTAAAACGTCACATCATAAAACTGATTCAAATTGTAAGGACACCATAAATAAAACCATAATTTTATTATAGCAAATAGGTTAAACTCCATATGTATTGGGAGGAATACTTTCTAAAAAACCGGTTTTTTTATATGCACAAGTTACATCAAGTTCAAAACCAACTCAACCAAATGCACATCTAAACCATCATTTGACTACAAACCAAATGAACGCATAGTACATTTTTCTCCTTTCATTTCACCCAACCAAACACACCTGAAAGTCCTCAATAGTAAATGGTAACCACCTAAAAACATGACATTTCAAGCAAAAGTCACCGAGGCCTTGAACCTCTTTCATGACAATCTTTTGTTAAATAGAATTGACTTCACAGAACAAGAATATTAAGAAAAAGTATTTTATGCCATAATTCATTAGTTGAATAAAATTCACATCACAGAACAAGAAGATTAAGCAAAAGGTGGTTAATACAATACTCTACCATTATGTTTAACTAAAAACAACCAAGCAAGCTTGCCAAGGAATTAAAGCACCTGGCAGAGAGAGTAAACCGAGTCTTCATGGTTCACATATTTTGCATGGTCTTCACATCACTAGTAAATAAAATTACACAACCAACAGACACACACAAACCGTTTTCCCTAATCTTTTTTTTAAGTCTATAAAATCTCGTCAATGTACACTACCTTTCAGTGGCCGTCCCAGCCACTCTGAATTCTAATTAGAAAAGCATCAGTTCTTCCCTGAGAGCTAACTCGCAAATAAAAGAAATTAGAAACATCAGTTTATGTAGACGCCAATTCTGTTGAGCCGTATCATTCCCCTGCTTATTGTTAGCAGTAATTTTGGGCTTGAAATATGCCAAAACTACATAATTAAAAAGACCGTGAAATTACCGGTCCCTCAATCACCCAGCAGCAACAGCATCAGCCCGCGGACTTGTATCTAGGAGTTGATGCAGCTTGGCTCCTGAGTTCGAGTTTTTCTCATACATGTCATTCTCTTCCTCAGCAGTCCTATCAATGGAACCAGAATTGTTAACCCTAGAAAGGAGGTTCTCTGTGCTGATAGGTTTATCCACGTCATTCAATAGAATCTTTTCTGTATGTCCTAGTTGAACATTTTTCAGCTTATCCTGTGTGTGAACAAGATTGCATTTAGTAGAAAGTATAGAGATGTCATGAAAACTTAAAGGGCTCTAAGGAGTAATAATTTCAAAAAGTAACCAGCAGATATACTTCTAATTTAGCATTCTCTAGCCTCAGCTTCTTTGAGTTTTCTGTCAGTCGATTCAATTCAGATTGAAGCGCCACGTTCTCAGCAGTCAAGGACTCAACCTTGTGTCCAAGTTCCTCAGTCTCGGCCTGTACAACAATCACAAAAGGCCGCTTCATATCTCAAAAAAAAAAAAAGAAAGAAAGAAATAAAGAAACTACAAACAAAACATTCAAGTTAATAATAGAAGAATAACAAGACACTTTCAAATTGTTTCATACCTGCTTCCTCAACCTCGACCTCCTAGCAGATTCTCGGTTGGACTGTTTTCTTCTCTCTCGCTTCAGCTCCCGCTCATTCTGAGAAATATAATTCAATCACCAAAATTTTACACTTATTGAATCCCTATATACGAAAGATTAGGAGTAGAAAGGGTAAAGGAATGGCAAGCAGAATGTGCAGAACATACGTGTAACCAAGAGTCAGCTGGCAATACTGCACAAGTATTGTTGAGGGTAGCCGTAGGACTAGTCTTAGTGCTTAGGTTAGAATTCCTCAATTCCAATGCTGTCGTCATGCCAGGAGAAACTACAGACCCAACCAACTTTCCTGGGATGCCGGAAGGTGGAACAGTTGCACCCAATGTCTTATCTGAGACGGCATTTATCTCACTAGTGGAGACTCGCTTTGCCTGCTTCTCAGTCTTCTCATCTCCAACTGTTGTGACATTAGCAAAACACGGAGATTAGAGTGTAAACAACTCAAATATACTGTTTATTCGCAGGGCGGTTCGTGTAACCAAATTACTTCTAGATTCGAGTTTCCGATTGGTGTACATTTCTGATTGGTGTACATTCACGCGAAAGATATCAAGCAGCAGCAGTAGCTGGAATACCATAATTCAATAACAAAGACTCCATAAAAGACTGAATTAACTAGTCAAACGCCTAAGAATCCTTTTAACTTTACTAACTTCTGAATCTTAAGAACTTGAACTTGACCAAAAGGTGATCAAACGCAATTCAAACGTATCGAATGTTCTCAGTTTTATCATTGCATGATTTGGTACTTTGGCTTACAGGGTCAAAAGCAGTGATCACAGGCCCTCTGTATTAATTTCAAAGATGTTAACTGATTAGAACAGAATCGTACCAGTGGTTGGTGTCCCCTCTCGACTTCTTTTTCTTCTGCTTTGGTTAGCCTAAATATAAGCAACAGAAAGAAGGCAACTAAGTTAAAAGTTCAACCGACCAGCAGAATGTGTATGGTTCTCAATCAAACAACAGAACCAGTATGGTGTAAAGATGTGATAAAAACCAACGAATCCCTCACCCCAATACTATTCCCATCACTTCCGTCACTTGAACCATCGGTCTCCGTACTGCAAAAAAAAAAAATTGTTCAAATTAGCCCGGGAAGAAAAAAAAAGAACGAAGAAAAGGAGTTCATCTACTAGGAAGGACCACTGCAAAACATAAAGAATACAAATACAAGTGGAAGAGTCATCAGAAGAGAGAGGCAAATGATTTCACAAACCTCTGTGACGCCCTCTGTTCAGCTACAGCCTCAGCATTACCATTGCCTATGGACATGGCAAGTCCATCAAATCCTTTCAATTTTTTCACTAACTCCTTCTCGGTGGTGCCAGATGACTTTGTAGGTGTTTCCACGCTCAAAGGAGGCGCAGCCTGGATTGCACCAGAAGAGAATTCACATTAGTTGATAGACGCGTCATAACAGCAGACATGAGATAAATCTAAAAGATGAAAAACTTACAGCAGGTGATGATGGAATTCCTTGACCATGCGCTGCCTAAATTCAAAGAGAAAATCCTTTAGCATGAGAGAAAACTTATAGCTTCAATTTGGACAGAAACAAAAGGCATAAATAGAATGGGGAAGAACCATCTTTGGGGAGGGAATTAGAGGCTATATTTACATAATGAAATCCAAAGAAGGAACTTGGCACGAGAAAGAAAATTTCATAGGCACGAGAAAGAAAATTTCATAGGCACAAGAAAGAAAATTTCATATGCACACCAAGTAAAATTCACTAAAACTTGGCATAATCAACAGCATTTCAAATGAACACCAAGTACTACCTGACTAGGGGGAAAAAAAGGGAGAAAAAAAAAAAGCAGGATCGCTAACCAAACGTGGCATAAAAAAAAGAGGACACTTACAACAGGGACCGCAGGATGCGCATAAACACTTCCATGTGAGTAGATTGCCGCATAAGGCGCCCCATAAGGGGGCATCATGGCCTGGAAGGATTGATTAAATGAGTCAGCTGAGTAAATTATTCCACAATATACTAACGTTATTTCTTGGCATAGGATAGAACATAACAACACCATAAAATCCAAAGATTCGAACAGAAATGTTTTAATTGCTTATATGCTTTGATGCTTTGGGAAATACCTGTGGTGGACCCCACATATAAGGATGAGGAGCATGGCCAGAAGCCACAGCTGAGTTGTAATATGGCGGGAGAGTAACTCTGGGACCATAATATGCCTGAATATATAGTAGATATTCTTGAAGGGATTAGCACGACATAAGCATATCGAAGATTATCAATCAACAAGCAAAATATGAAAGGCAAACAATAACCTGCATGGCTGCCCAATCAGGATAGACGTGAACGTTGGTCTGATTTGTGTGATTTGTCTGATCCTGTTAATTCAAAAAGACACAACTACCAAGTTACCAAATTGATCAATCACCTACAGCCTAGAAAAGAAGAAATATAGAGGGTATGACTCCTTTCTTTCGGAAGATTTGCGACAATAAAACTCATAACAAACAAGATTAACATCAAACTTCTATCAAAAGTTAACCTCACGCTTACCGGTGTTGAGGGTGCAGATGATTTTTCAGATTTCGCAGACTTTCCCTCTTCATCGTTTCCCATAATATGGTACCAACCAGGTTTTTCAAGTATTATTCACGGAGATATCGGTGCTTCCTTGATGGCCAGATTACTCTATTAAACTAATATATCGAAGCTCAACGTGCCTCCTAGCATCAAATAGAACATGGACTAACTGGATTGACAAAAATAAAATAAACTGAGACAGCTGAAGGATCAAAACCTCCGGAAAATGGAACCCAAAAGTCTCCATTGAACTGATTTGTTGGTCAATTCTACTATGAATGTTAAAATATTCTTCCACTCATACCAAGAATGTGAACCCCCATGGATAAGCAAAATGTTTTGAGCAAATCCAACATGCAAATGAGGTTCTAATAGATGTTTGTACATGACTATCCAGTGTTTCTGCTGTAAACAGATATGTGGTATTCTTTCCGTTCTTGAGATAGCAGATACTGTCAAAAACCTGTGAAGTCGACTTCAGCTTTCAAGTCTGATCCTATGTTACTGAAAAATTCTCAGCTGGAGTTTTAACACATTTTGAGGTTCATAACCAATTCCCAGTTTCGGTAAAGAGTAACATAGCTAATGTCTCGAGATCGGTGCCGCTATATTAATTTTGATGACTTGATGAAGACAAGGAATAGGAACCCATTTATTTGGAAATGGGAAAGATATAGTTTAAGGGTGAACTTGAACAAAATATAGATTGAATTTTACTTAATTTTTCTTTTCAAAAATTTTCGGACGCCTTGGGACAAAAGTCTGTTTAATATTTGCTATACAACTAAATTTAAGATAAAACTTGGTACCCAAAAATTAAGATTAAAAAAAAAAAAACAGGTGTTCCTGATCGCTTTTATATAAGCAAACATCGGTTCACATCAACCGAATTCATTGTCAAGTAAAAGAAAACGTTGACTTGTTTGTTCTTCAGGCAAATACAACAAGAAAAAGAGGTGATCCATTTCTTTTAAAAAAAAAAACAGAGAGAAAAAAAAAAACACACACACACAAACAAAATACGTATTAACCTTTGATTTTTTTAAAAATATATATCTTTGATTCTTTTTAAACTTTTTTTTTTTTTTTACAAATACCTTTGATTTTATTTTATGAAAAGAAATCTATGTTAATCGTTAATGTAATTGTTGTTAACTATTGTTATCGAATTTGTCCCAAATATTCGGTTATAAATTAAAAGGAAAATGAATAAACTGGAAAATCCACACACCGGTTAATAGAGAGTAAGTTCATGGTCATTAAAGTCTTTCCCCCATCTAACTCGATATAAGAAGGCAGTAGGCGATGTTTCATCTCAGCGGATAATCAGGAGCTAAATGACAAAAAACACCCCGAAACAAAACTTTCAGCAAATATATGGACTATTTGGTTTAATTCTTTTTTTTTTTTTTCTCTCCCGTCGCAAAAATTAAGAAAACAAAGTTTTATACAGAATCTACTCTGATTATTTCTGAGTTATTCAGGGATAATTTCAAACCTTTTAGTCAATTTTCTCAGTTGAATTGCTCGCTTGAAGAAAGAGAGGCGAAAATATAAACCTTATTACGATGAGAAAAGCTATTAAACCAGTTGAATCAGCCAAAGAAAGCGAAATTTTCCATCAGAACAGCGATTTGTCTCGAAGATCTATCCAAGTTTCAACTCTAATCCTCTGTTTTGTTGCAAAGAGAACGGAGAAAAATCACTTTTATAGGTAATTTACCGTTATTAAGCGAATAATTTCCTATTTAGTCTACTTCAAATTGCAAAACAACAAATGTCCATAATTTAATTTTTATTTTCCCTACATTTTCTCGACGTCAAAAAGGCAGATAAGACACCTGCATCGAACTCTTCCCCGTACTTCCACTCACTTTCTCGTCAACCAAACGGAGCCGAAACCAAATTTTCTCGGACAACGAAACCAAAAAATCCAATAAATAAATAAATAAATCGAAAATTCTGGAATTCGACGTACCTTTTGGGACTTCAAAATCCAAATCTCCAATCCTGACGCCAGAAATCTAATCTAAAACGAAAATTCCTCAGGAATTCTTCCTCGGAACTTAACGTATCCTCAATGGCGAGAGACTCTTGACCTCAAAGCGTATGCATTTTCTCTCTCTACTTTCTCTCTCTAGAATCCGAGCCCAAAAGGTTGTTGCTTTTCACAGAGGAACGGGGAAGAAAAAATAGAAAGAAGAGGGATGGGAAGAAAGGGTGAAGAAGAAGAAGAAGAAGAAGGTGAAAGAAGAGCGCCAAGGCAACTTCCACGTCACCAGACACGTGTATCCATTCTGGGTGGTTTTATACGGTACGGCGTATATACGAGGGGGTGTGGTGGTTGTTGAGCTGGCCCATCGATATTCGCGCTCGCAGTTTTTTAATATATTCTGGCGTTACCTCAGCCGTACACGTGGTCGACGATTAATCGATCTACGCGTCAAAGGCTCCAGGGTCCAACCTATTCCACCCGTCATGTGGCTGACATGGTCCTCGTCATTATTAAATTTAATCCTTCTCATATTAAAAGTATGTATTTTTTTATTTAAAAAAAAAAAGATTTTATTAACTGTAATGAATTTGTCCTTTGGAGTCCACGTCTCGCCACTCAAGCCACGATTATGAGTGTATTTGGTCTAAGAATCCGTGTTATGGTTTAAATTATAATTCATAGTTCGTTATAATATTTTTTTTTATAAAAAATATATATAAATTAAAAATAATTTTAAATTATAATTCTGAATCTATCAACTAAACGTTCCTATTTAAGAATAAGTTTTTGATATTTTCATATTGTGATTTTATGTGAGTAATTTTTTATAAAATAAAAGATATATTTATTTTTTCTTTAATTTGGTGGATAAAGTTTTAATTTGACACAGTGGAAAGTCTTTGCAAAGGTGTGTACTTGTGGATTTTAGCGACGTGTTAAGTGACAAAATGCCATTGCAATTAATGTTAAAATAAACAGTGTTTAGTGTTTTTTTGGGTTAATACTTATTTAATCTTATTGCCCGAAAGAAAGGGAAGACTTGGTTGGATGTCCAAACGAACCATTTTTGTTTTTCAATTAATAATTAATACCTTCGATAACAATAAAGGATCTCAAGGCCTTCTTTATTTCTTTTTTTTTTTCTTTGGAAGAGACAAGGACTGCTGCCATGGGAATGATTTGTATTGTTCTTTAGCATATTTTCTTTTGAATACTTAATAATAACGATGACGATCATTTATTTGTTTGAATTTGTATTTTTGTAATGTAGAGTCTGTTTAATTCATTAATTTGAGTTTTTAATTCTAATTGATATGTGATTTTATATAAGAGTTTTTTATTGTAGTAAAAAAATTAGATGTGACAGTTTTTAAAAAATTTTTACTGTCATAAAATTTAAATTCTAAACTCGAATTGATAAAATAAACGGGCATTTAATTTACATGTGTGAGGAAAAGATGTTTCTTGGTTACGTTTTAAATGTTCTGGATGAAAGCAAAAGTGCACTAGAAAATTTTGAAATACAGAAAGGAACAAAAGAAAAAAGTCGTAAAAATTAACCAATGAGAATATAATAATGTAAAGATAAATATCTATGTTTGTAAAGAATTCACGAAAGTGATACATCCGCACTGTGAAAAACTGTTATAGTGTTATAGGACTCTATGATATTAAAGTTCTTATCCGTCCAAACACTATCAACTAATGTATCATCGCATTTAATTGTAATAGGTTTATCAATAAATTATAAAGGCTTTTATGTATGAACATTTCTCAGAGTTTGATAAATTAGTCATTTAATTTTTTTTCTTGGCAATTCACCTCTTAAATTTTAAAATTTATTACATTGTTGATCAAATTAAAAACGAAATAAAAATTTAGACGGTATCTTCTACATGAGTGTTTAATAATGATAATTTTAGTTTTTTACATTGAATTAAAGTCTTTATATACGTCATGAATAATTTTTTTTTTTTGAAATTAGAGGACCCTCAATTTGTCCTACAAAACAGTTCACTCTAAGTTTAAAAAAAATGTTCGGTTGTGATGCGTATATGATGATCAACTCGATATAAAAAGATATTAATTACTTTCATTAAACACTCATGTGGACGATACAGTCAAAATTTTTAACTTCATTTTCAATTTGACAAAATTGTAACAAATTTCAAAATTTAAGGGGTAAATTGCAAAAAAAAAAAAAGTTTTGAGACTAATTTGCTAAAACTTGTAAAGTTGAAGGAGTATCCATACAAATAGCCAATTACAAATTATTACAATTAGTTCAGATCAAACTTCAAAAGTTAATAAACAAAATACGGACAAGAAATTCTTTTTTATAGTTAGATATGTATTATTAGATTTTTTATCATGTGGTCCAAAATGGCATCATCAAAATTATAATAAAAAAAAAGAATCCACATTCAAAAATTGGGAAGGAAAAATTTGGCTTTAACACTCGTATCTAATTTTTATCGTGGTTGGGATTATTGAATATCATAAAAGTGAATTCTTAGGCCCTGTTTACTTCGCTAATTCGAGTTGAGATGTAATTTTATGTGAAAACTTTTTACTGTAACAAAAAAATTAAATGTGATTGTTTGTGAGAACTTTTTACTGTAAAAAAACTCAAATTCTAAACTCGAATCAGCGAAGTGAACGAGGCCTTACTTTCCTGCATTCGTTTGGTTGGAGAATGAAGGCTACGAAGAATGGAGTCAAGTACAAAGATGAGTATTGTAAAATATGGAGATGATTACGCGTAAATTAAATTCGGCACCACATTTGAAGTATGGTTATTAATCTGATTCACTTTTTTTTTTTTTAAGTATGGTTATTAATCTGATTCACTTTTTTTTTTAATAAATGAAATGGCTTTATTTATTCCATCCTAGCTAAATCAGTGTGTACAAAACAACTGATAAATAGTATCTAATTCAGATTATAGTAAATATATATATATATATTTTTTTTTTGAAGAAAGTAATTTTTCATGTTGTGTAGTAAGATATAGTAGGAGTGGTAATTGGTGTTGACGTATCATGTTGACTTTCTCAGTTGACACAATAAAACTTAATAAGAACACGACTCATTTATTATTCATGTCGTAATACAAAACTCAAACATGACATGTATATTAATAGGTTGACACGACATGATAAAACTAATTCGTTTATTAAACATGTCATAATAGTGTTGTGTTATCCTGTTTCTAATAACCCGTTTATAAAATAAGTGATAATAAGGTCGTATCAATTTATTTCTCAACATAGGTAACAAACGGGTTGTAATTATATTATGTATTCGTATTACCTAAATATGACACGATTAATAAACGGATTATAGCTGGTCAACCTGAAAACGACACGATATTTAATCGTGTTTCACGAGTTCAACCTAATTTTGACCCAAACCTATTTATAATAAACTCAACCCCACTAATTTTGTGTGGGTTTCGAGTCGTATCGTCGTGTCACTACTTAGATTGTCAGTTTTAGGATATAGGGAAAACTAAATATATACACGTGGTATTTATTAGTCTAATTACTATATTACTCATTTAATTATTTATTAATAATTTTTAAACGATAAAATAATCTTTCTAAACTTAAATGTGAACAATTTTTTTGAAAATATTTTGGTTAAGAGAGAGACTCTCTTTCTTTTATTTTATCTATAATAGTAAATAGATTCGAAATGTGACGATTTAAAATTTTTAATTTGAAATAAAACTTTTTTTTTCTAATAAGTTATTCGCAATTTTTGTTACATGTCATATTTATCAGTTATTAGAGAAAAATATTATTCATTACTCCTCATTCTTTTTTACCATATTACATATGTTGTTTTAAAAAATAATGAGAAAAATTGTCGATATTTACTATGAAATTTAAAAGATATTGACGACAGCTTAATTCCTTTAAAAAAAAAAGAAAAAAACTCATTAGGTTTGCATGTCACATTTATATGATATATGAGCAATGCGCGCGTTATATTATTTAACATCACACACTAATAGAAGATTCAATCTTAAAAATTCATGAAGTTCACTTGCTTACTAGAAACTAGTGAAGATACTCCCACACATTTTTTTATCATTATTTATTATTATATTATTACTACATAATAAAGACAAAAATTTATTTTGATACTTACACGTTATTTCAAAATATTTCAAAGATATTTAACCTTTTTTAAAAAGATACATCGTGTTTAAAAATTCATTATTTTGGTACCCTTAAGATTGTTCTTTAGACCAATAATCCTTGATACCATTCTTTTTGTCTTCGATTATATTTTTAAACATATAGATGTGATTCTAACAATTATATGTCGTGTGTGTCATAAAACTTATATGTTAAAACTCACAAATCAAAAATCTCAATCTAACAGTTAAAATGACAATGATTTAAGTAGTTAAAATAAATAGTTCTATAGAAAAATTTCGTTTAATTAAAAATTCGTTTAATATATGAACTCAAACCAGTTATTTTGATTATAAATTTTAAATTTTAAATTTTTTATAAGAAAAAATACTTAACAAAATTAAAATGATAGGTTTAACTCATGAAAAATCTATATACCAAATATTATCTTAATTAATTAGAATTTAAACGAAGGATTTGTGTGCGTCAAGTTTGAAAAAGCTGAGTGTAATAAAGTAATTTCAAGAGGTAAGACCTCTCTTTCCGTTTCCGACGCGGAGTGCACTCCATGTCTGACGCGCACCCTGTTTTGACTCGAATATCACGTTATCTCAAATCTGGACCGTCCATTCCCAGTGCTGAATCTCAAACACCTTTCCAAGTCATCTCGTCAACGACCCACGTGTAGGGCAGTGGTCACCATCCTCACAACTTAAAATCAAACTGAATACCAATTAAATCAACTCCATTGGGACCCACATCTGACGTAAAGGAAGATAAACGACCCTCATCTTCCAAATCCAACGGACAGCCCACGCCACCTATAAATCAGGAATTATCTCTGCCGTTTGCCAACGAGGCCTTGCCTAAAAAAAGATATTCAAAAAAATTTAAAAAGCATCTAAACACGTACTAGCGGTGGGCCCCATACCTTTCGCAGATGTCGGTGTGCGTGGTCCGGAAAGTGACGTGTCCCACGTAGAAGAAATCAGATAGACGAGGGCCCCACGGGAGACAGAGGTTGCGTAGCCAGCTCACTAATCACGTCCCCTAGACTTTCTAGAGATACTAAAAGAAAAAAAAAATGGCCATCGTGTCAGCACCAAATTCCACGTGGGAGGTGTCCGCGTGCTCTATCACCATTAGCTTAACCTATCCTCTATGCCGATTTGTTTATTAAGAGCATGTTTGGTATATTACGAGTCTATTTAGTTCGCTGATTTAAGTTTTTAATTTGAATTGAGATGTGATTTTATGTGAAAATTTTTTATTGTAATAAAAAAGTTAGATGTGATTATTTATAAGAACTTTTTACTGTAACAAAATTCGAATTATAAACTCGAATCAGCGAAATAAGCAGGGTCTATATAAACACTTTATATCGTATTGTTTAATAATATAATATTTAGTGACATTTAATATTGCTTAATTAAATATAATATTTAAAATTAGTATAATACCCAATGTGATATTTAATATGAAAAAAATTTATATATTAGACCGTATTATATAATTTTAAGATATCAAGGCTCAAAGTTGTGCTTTGGGACCGATTTTTAGGACTCGAGTGATGTCAGGTTTATATTTTTTAAAAATTACATTTGATCCCTAAACTTTTAAAAATTATATTTTGACCTTTAAATTTATAACAATTATATGTTGACCCCTTAAATTTTTTAAAATTATATTTTTACCCCTTAATTTTTAAAAATTACAATTTGACTCCATTTTAGTTTTTTTTACAAAGAGACCCTTATGTAGCAACTCTACTTTCTCCCTTGCTTTCTCCAAATGTTGGGTTCAGATTGAGATTAGAGTTGAATGAGGTTATAATTTGGCCTAAATTTTATCTTATTACAAACTAATACGTAAATAGATTACAATGGTAAAATACCACTAATCAAATTACACCGTATTGTATAAAAATTATACAATGTAATACAATATTATACGATATGATACAATACAATATGGTGCACCAAACATACCCTAATAATATTATGTTTATTTTTTAAACAATTTTATATCTAGTATTTATAAAAAAAATAATCAGGAATTGATTTGAGTCCAACGCCAAAATCAGTTCCACAAACGTAATTTTTTTTATAATTTCTTCTAAAATTTAGTTTATTTAAGGGCGTGTTTACTAATCAAGAATTCAAATAATATGAGATAAGTTTCAGAAAAAGAGGAGTTTAATTCCTTAGAATTAGATTCTAGATTTTTATTAAAGTGTTTACTGACCGTTCAGAGAAAAAGAGGAGTTTAATTCCTTAGAACTAGATTCTAGATTTTTATTAAAGTGATTACTGGCCAATCAAGAATTAAGTTATGGGATGATTTAAATTCCTAATATACTATTTACTAAAAAAATAAATTGGAATGAAAATATGAGAGATTCTTTGGTACGCCTGGCGTATTGGTAGACAAGATTTTTTTAAGTATTAGATTTATATACTTTTATCTTTTATGTGATTTTATACATATCTGACGGACAAAAAACCTAGTATACCGATATATTGACATACCAGAAAATATCCTTAAAAATATATGCCCCCGTGTGTTTCAGTATTTTAGTTCAGTTTACTCACTTTGAACGGTGAGCATGGTTTCAATTCATGTTTGGTAAGCACATAGTCCAAATTATATTATCCATTTAAACTGAGTAAAAATGTCCAATTTAGAGTTTAACTCTCGCTTAAAGTTCGACCATTCAAATCATTTTTAAATAGTAAAAAAATGCTCAATCTTTCAGGTTTTTACCCCTATAAAACACAAATTCAAATTTTATTACTTGTTTAGATTAAAATTTTAACTCCACATTTAAATAGTAATTCAAACTACAATTTAAACCACACAGTTTAAATTATTCTGTTTAAATAAAAAAGTTCAAATCAACAAAATTCGAACCAAGATAAGGGCTATGTAATTCCTAAGTTATCCTTAAAAAATATAATTACGGTAATTAATCATTATAAAAACTAAAAATATAATATTAATAAAATTAATTTATCACGATACAAACTAAAATATATCACTTTGCTAAAAAAAACTAAAATATAACAATATGATATAAGACTTCCATGTGAAAATATAATATTGATAACTATAAAATTTTATTCATAATGTGAAAAGAAATAAATTACAATGCATTAATTCATAAAATAAATAATTAAAAAGGTAGAAAGTGTGCTAAGCAATATCAAAATTGTGTCAGAAAAAAGCGGGGACCCTGGGGTATATGACGTGGAGTAAGGTTGATTTGGGAAGAAATGTAGTTACATTTTTCTTGGACAAAGTAGAGTTCAATTCCGTGGGTATGCCGAGGGAGATAAGTTTTCTTTAATTGTAATACTGTAATAAAAAAATTAAATTTAAAATTATTTATGAGAAAAAATAAAATAATAATAAGATATGATTTGAGTGGTGAAAGGAGAAATACATAAATTCTTTATTTATGAGTGGGACCCGCGTCATTTAATTCCTTAAATTAAAAGCAAGTACTGGAATTTAAAATTTAGAACTCAATGGCCTTTTTAAAATTAGAATTCGTGATTAAATGTTAAAAAATAGAATCCATTTAAGTAAACTAAATGGTACACACAAATATAAATAATGTTACTCATAAATACCAAACAGTTACATTTATCAGGTGCCGGATTTAAGTAGGTTTAACACTTTACCAAATATTTTAGTTGTATCATTATTCATATTATATATTTTAAATTAATGTTAAATCTTATCGTTCTAAGCAACTTTGATTTTGATTAAGGAAAAAAAAAACCTGAATTTTTTATATTTTGAAATTTTTAGTTTCTTTTTTAATAATTTTTCTAAGGTATTACGTCTTTTATGATCAAAATTATTTATTGATCAAGAACAAATAAAAATTGAAAGTAAATTCGAACTCTAAAAATATAATATAGTAGTTTAGAATACAATGTATGATTTTCTATGACCTTGAAAATTTGAAATGCACGTACAAACATGAAGGGATATACTTTTTATTTATATATTTTTCAATCAAATATGTGGATTTATGTAGAAAATAAAAAATAGAGAAAACTGCCGCTGTCATTACCAATATCGTACACACTCGTTATTTCGTCTGGACTCAGCAATGAAATTTTGGTTTGGTCGGCCCTCCAATGGAGGAAAGGAAAGGAGCGTTTATTTGATACTTGAGACAACCACTGATATGATGAATGGTTTCCATTTAACGGTACAAAACAACTTGGGCTTATGTGGATGGTACAATGGACGTGCAAAATTTCAAATCAAAAATCGCCTTTATCAAAAGAGATCCGAGAGAGAGAGAGAGATTATCCTCGTTATGTAGCTCGTATGTTCTTCTCTTTTATTTTTATTTTTATTTATTTTTTCTTATGGAATATAAAGTTTACAAAGATTTTATTAATATTTGAACAAAAACCAGAATTTTTTTTTAAAATAAGATGAGTTGTTTTTTTTAATATATATATATATATAACAATAAGATCAGCATACAAACAAAAAATATGTCATGTGATTCTTTCACAACACTTTGAGGACTAATTATTCATCAAGATTCTTCCTCCAATAAATTCCCTATACAAACTTCATCAACACTTTTTGAGAGTTTTTTTTGGTAGAATCGAAAAAAATAAATTACTGATAGATTTTATTTTTTAGTCTAGATATGTATTAAAAATTATATATTATGTATATTTTTTTAATTTAATGTGATTTTAACTAGATTTAACACTCAAAAAATAATAATCTCGATAAAGAGGCTTACTGAAAAAAGTCTCAAATTTGTTTTTAACACCTTGCTTAAATAAACTCATGATTAACTTATTGTTTCAAAATAAAAGTAAAAATAATTTTAACCGGTGACGAGGTCCGTTATATTTGCCTGGAAACATGTGCTTTCACTCAACTTTCAAATTTTTGATTGTCTCTTTTTTTTTTTTTTTCTAAGAGTAAATTGCATTGTCTTTATTATTTAAATAATAAAAAAATTAGTTGCACAACAGAACATGAAAAATACGAAATAAAAATATTGAGCTTTGAAGTCACCTCCCACTTTATCACTGAACTTTGAGATTGTTTTAACTCCATCACTTTCTTATTGTACTACTTCAAATTTTAAATCTCTCTCACTTTGCTCTTTCTATTTGATTACAATTTTTACCCGTAGACTTGCGTCTGTAGTACTTTGATCACCTAATACGATTTTTCTTCTTTTTTTTGATTTTTTAAACACGGTTTAATTATTTTTTTTTATCATTTTTGTTTTCTATTTAAATTATTTTTCATTGATTTGACTTCTAAGAAGACATAACAGTTATCTAGATTTTACAGTAATGTTGATATCGGTAAACGTTAAACAAAAAAAACACAAATTCACCCAAAGACACTTTGTTGCTTTTTATTGATATCTGTAAACAAATTTCGTAAAATATTTAGTCATTTAACACTACACTTTTTAAAATGGAATAAATTAAAAGTTTGAAGTAATGTGGAGGGAACTGCGAAAAGGTTTAGGGGCAAAATAGAGCGACCTTGAAATTGAGGGGGCAAAGTGATGCAACTGTAAAGTTTAGGAGACATAAGTGTAAATCACTTAAAATTTAATTACGATTTTACCCTCAAATACCATGCACATAAGCGTACATGAGACGTTTTCTATCTCTTTTGAACAAGAAATGAGACGGAAGGGGTACAATGAAAGTTCATGAAAATTTAGGGTAGTAAAGTGATAATTTTTAAAGTTTAAGAGACAAAGTAGAGGTGACTCTAAAATTTAAGAGCATAGGTGATAATAATCTAAATAATAATAAAAAAAACGAGGTAAAACTTTTTATTTCAAAAAGTGAATTTCAATCCATCCAACTTCCGACACAGAATAATTATTTTCTTTAATTTAACAATGCAATGTGAAAGATCGTAAATCATTTGCCAGTAAAAAAAATAACAATAATAAATTATAACTTTGGAAGGGAAACACGAGTCTTTTTAGAAAAATAGTATAATGAGTTCAAAATAATTTTTAGTTTATAGTTAAATTCAAAAGGAAAAGAGAAATTAAATTGTGCTTTTTATTTATATATGGTCCCAGTTATAACTCATTAGCCTAAATACTATTTTTAAAAAATAATGATGATAATTTCATTCACGAAAGAAATAGTGTATAAAATTATAGATTTAGTACAAATGTTGATCGACTTTACAATATATTTATCATGTTAAATAAAAAAAACAAACTATTGCTTCGATCAAATAATATGGAGGAATGTATTGTCTACTCTTTTCAATTGATGTGTACATGATCATCAATTAAGAAAAAAAAAATTGATGTGTACATAACTCCACAAAAACGTTAAATTAAGCTTTGAAATAAATAAATTTTTGCAGACTTCAAGATGAACTCCATTTCTAATGTAGGTTTGCTGTCTAATAAGATAATGAATAATGAATCTATTGTTGGTGGAATTGTAGTACACCTAATGTATTTTAAATCTAGAATTTAGAAGCTACATTTGATAATTTAAAAGCATGCAAAACCATAAAAAACATTAAAACAAAATATGAACATAACTAACTAAATTGAACATAACATATATCTTTATTAAAGATACAAAAATTAAAACTACAAATAGATGAAAAGAGAAGTTAAAATTTCTTATTTCAATGTTGTCATTTTAATAAAAGTATGTAATTCTCTGGTTATGAAAAGATGTGGCATCGTTTACTTTACGGATTTAAATTTTTAATTCGAGTTGAGATGTGATATTTTTTGAGAGCTTTTCACTGTAGCAGAAAAAGTTAAATGTGATATTTTTTGAGAGTTTTTTACTATAAAAACTCGGCCTCGTTCACTTTGCGGATTCGAGTTTTCAATTCGAGCTGAGATATGATATTTTTTGAGAGCTTTTCACTGTAGCAGAAAAAATTAGATGTGATATTTTCTGAGAATTTTTTACTATAATAATTTAAAATTAAAAACTTAAATCGGTGTAATAAATAAGACCTTAAAACTAAAAATTTGAATGGATGAAATGAATGAAGTGAAAGATTACTAAAGGGTGACGGGGGCACGTGACGGGGCCTAGTGGGGTGTGACGAAAGCGTCAGAAAGGCCACTTTAGAGGGGAAATGTGGACCGTCAGATGAGATTGGAGAACGGACGGTCTCCCGCGAATCACGGCGGAGTGGGAAAGAGACATGTGATTGGAGAAGTATGACGTGGTGGCGTACCTTTCCTAATTTTCTAAATGCTGGGGCCCACCGGACAGAGGAGTATCGGTTCTGACAAGGTGACGTGTCTTGCAGGCACATGGCTTACTACTCAACACTTGTGGGCCCCTGTTGACGTGGACTCTAAGCAATTTCTAAGATCGGATCTGATTTTCCTCATTTCCTTCTTTCTTTTTAAAAAAATAAAAAATTTAGAGTTGTTTTTTTTAATAAAATTTTAAAAAAATTTAAACTTAAGTTATAATTTTATTTAAGTTTATGTTCTTTTAAGTTTTAATTTTATTTAATTTTATTTAATTTTATTTAAATTATAATTTTAACTTAAATTATAATTCAAATTCAATTTAAAAATTACACTTAAATCACATTTTAAAAGAACGTGCCCTTAAATTTTATTAAAGAGATGCCACGCGAATTCTAAAAAAAACAAAAGCCACGAATTCCTAATGCAAGTTCCCTATTATGCCCCTATACCCGCCGTCTTTTCTGAAAAGTTGTCATATCTTTTGTGGGTGCGTTCACATTTCACAATTGCTAATACCAATTTGACGTTAAATTGGCATTAGAGCTAATGTTTTACTCCTTGATATGGAAATGTATTGATTAAGGCTTCTATATTACGTTAAGTGTCGCATCAAATCAATATTGCTGTAAAACGCAATATTAGGAAATCCAATGAAAAAGTAAGGGCTCATTTGATTTCTGTGTTTGAATTGTGCATTTTGAGTATATTAAGTTTGAAGCAAAAGTTTAGAATTTATTGGAGTTTTACTTCTGGTTCAAATTGTTTTTTTTTTTTTTTAATTTGAAGGTACAAACTAATATTTGAAAGTCAAAAATTTATATTCACAGTGAAAATTTATGAACAAGAACTCTTGAATAATTAACGCAATTAATAATTAATTAAACATAACTGCATAATTAAATGCAAAAAAATATATGAACACAAGAGAATTTATAATAATTCACCTTTAAATTTAAAGCTACATTAGAATGAGACTAGAATGAGACTTAAAACTTTGTCTATAATATAATTTTCTTTTTGTAACCCTTTAGAAATAATAACATTTAACAAATAATAAAATTGATGAATTATCTAATCTCCCCTTTAGAAATAATAGCCCCAAAAATGTAAAATATATATGTTGGTTAGTGTATTAAAAAAACAATTGACGTGGTAAAAAAATTTTATTTACGTGAAAAATTATTTTTGCAAATCGTAAAAAAAAAATGTACGTGAAAAAAAATCTTTTTATTGGTAAAAAGGACATTTACATAGTAAACTACTATTTATTTCAAATCGTTTTAAAAACAGTTATTTACTTCAATTATTTAATGTATATACGTTATTTACTTTATTCTCCCTTTCAGTTATTCAAAATAAAAGGACAGGTTTCCTTAGGCTAATTCTCATCACCCTTTTACGATCAAAACTAACTTCAGACCAAGGGTAAACAGGGAGTATAGTTTACTCATGGACCACTAAAGCATGGTCCACAATTATTTTCCGAATGTGATTTGAATCTATAAACGAAGCCTATTAATGTCATCAGATGAAACTGTCATGTCCCAAAACAGGGGTTAGTGACGTGGAGGCTCGTTTAAAAGTTAAACATGATTAGGAAAGTAATTAAACATTTAGAAGTATAATAATCAAAATCAAAAGTAAACTACTAAACAAATTTCTAAACAAGCCCCACATTTTACTGAAATTAAATTAAGAGAAAGTGATGAGGCCTTTCACACTTTCTGATAAAAGAGGTTTGAAACTAAGCCTCTGACATTATTCAGGGCTTCACCCATAGGATATACAATATTGTACATACATGTACATGCAAATGTCATTTACAGGCATCAACCACAGTCTAAAAATTGAAAGTTCAGAGTTTCAGAATTTACAATTCTTACATTTATACACAAGGATAATGAACACAATCTTCTCTTAATTGGACGGTAGCGACTAACTCAGCTACTCCGCACTACTCCTAGCGTTGCCTGCGAGAGGTTTAATATTTATAAAACAAATAAAACGTGAGCGAAAGGCCCAATAGGATGTATTTGAAATAAAGTTTATAAAAAAGTCAATAAATAAATGAATAAGCAAGTAAATAAAGATATTCATTTACAACACAACAGCCGAAACCTCACATCTTTTTTCTGAAAGGAAATATAAACTGAAAATTCCATATTACAGATAAGGCTGGCAATTTCAGACACGACACGATGAAACGACACGAGATAAATGGGTATGGATCGCACGATTATTAATTGGGTCGTTAACGTGCTAGCATGAATAACATGAAAAAAACCGGCTGGATTCGTGCCAGCCCGTTTAACACGTTTAATTAAACGTGCCATTATCGGGCCGACACGGCACGACCCGGACCGACCCGTTTAATATGCCCAAATATATATATTTTTGTAAGATAAAACCCTAAGTATGTCTAAGTGTCTAACTCCTCTCTTCTCCCCGTGCGGCCGTCCCTGACCCTGCCTCAGTTCTCTCTCTCATTCTCTCGAGTCTCATCTCACGCCTCACGGTCTCTCAAGTCTCACCCGCCTCATCTGCCTCAGTCCTCAGTCCTCACCCGCTTCAGTCCTCACTGCCTCAGTCCTCACCGGCCACCGCCTCAGTCCTTACCGCCTTAGTCCTCAGTTCTCACCCGCGCCGTTTCAGGTTCAGCCTTTCACCATTGAGATTGATTTTGGGGGGCGAACGACCATTTGGATTCCATCTCCATCTCCATGTACGTACTCCTCATTGTTCTTCGCATTCAGGACTTTTTCATTTTCTCTTTCGATTTTTTCATTGACTGATAAAGCCCTTAGGAGTTTTCATTTTCTCTTTTTTTTTTTTTTTGATTCTTCGACTGTACTTAGACTTGTCTGATTTTCCCTTTCGATTTTGTTTTGAAAGTTGTTCTTGACTTTGTAGTTAGACTTGGCTGGGTTGGTCGATTTGTTCTCAGAGTCTCCAACACCGGAAGTGGTCGCAAACTCTACATTTCTCCCGGTATGTTCTCCACTTTCATTCAATCTTTTCATGTTTGACTTTTTTGTTATTCCGGAGAATCCAACCAAAACTTTGAAGAAAAGATGAGGAGAAAGGGGAAAGTTTCATTGATATATGGTGAAAATTTATGAGTAGTAATTTGGTATTTATTGTTAGTCCATAAATGAAAGGGGAAAACGAACTTATTTGAAGGATTGAAACCCACGGAATTTCTTAAAATCTTGATTTGGTTGGTGTGCATCAAAGATTCAAACCCCACATGAATTGCCTGCATAGGTGTGAGACACATTACACATGGTGTTGTAAATAATTTGACTAATTGATATGATAAGGAATAATTTGACTGCAAACAACATAATATAAATTCATTTTCATGTTGCAAATAATTTGACTCATTGATATGATAAGGAATAATTTGACTGCAAACAACATAATATAAATTCATTTTCGAAGACGCTTAAATAATATTCGTTTCTTTCTAAGTTGTGTATAGTGTAATAAACATTTTATGCTCTTAAAGAGTTTGTTTTGGTCACTTTAGGTAGTCTATATATTCATCATTTTTCTTTTGCTTTATGGAGGCCAAATATCTTGTTATATTCACTATTATTTTCAAATTAATAGGTTTATAAAACTTTCTTTTGTGTGGTGTTTATGTTGCCTTTACTTTGTCCTTTGAAGATACTGAAAGTAATGGTTCTCTTTTGACAAATATTACATAAGTAACTATTTTTCAGCATGTTTGAAGTAGTCAAATTCATATCTTAAAATGTTCAAATATTAAAGTTCGTAATAATTTGGAGCATGTTATGATGAATAGGTTCCATCCTTTCTTTTTTCGCATTTTGGTGGTCTTATATAATATAAATATCTTTCTAAAAGGTTTAAAAGGTTTTTTTTTCCCAACCCGATTAGAATATAGATAAAGCACCTATTTTTATAACTAATGATGTAGGTCCACTTCATATATATGAGTGTTTGAGGATTTTCTGGATTGGTTTTGTACTAGTGATCATTATATATAGATATGGATATTCTCAGTTCTGTGATGAAATTCATGAACGACGTTTGTTTTTTTCCTTTCTTCTCTCTTTGTCATGATCTTCAGAAGCGAGCTCAAAAGTAGCTTATAAAGGTGTTGTTATAGCTCAATTTTATCGAGTCTAAGTAATAAGCTTTCCACGTCATTATTTAATGGCCGTAAGGCTTAAATTCATTAACTCCAACACTTTAAAGAGCCTCAATAGTTAATTCTAAAAGTCAAAGGGCCTTGAATATCTAGCACTGGTGGAGTTTTACCATCAAATTAAATAGTAGGGAGTGCAAACATATAAGTTGAAACTCCAAACAATATGCAAAGCTAGAGTCAAGTAGCAAGAACTCAGGGCCCGTTTGTGATATATGTAGTTGATGAGAGAGGGAAAAAAAAAACAAGAACAGGTTAGCTTTTTTAAAGCCTAAGCCTAATTTACTAGTGGTTGTCTTTCGTCTTTTCTTTTTAAAGTAATTGACACATGAAGGATGATGAATCTGTATGACATTGTCTCTTTGGACATGTTTCCATAAAATGGTTTCCATAAACGAAAGGGGAAAACAAACTTATTTGTTGAGGAGAAGTGAACAGCAAGAACTTTTTTTTTCTTTCTGTTTGTTTTTTTTCCCTTTTACTTCAGACTTTTTTCTTTTCTCCTGTGCATTTGATCTGATTTGTAGATGGATGATTTGTAAGATGGTGTTGGAGTAAATGTAGAGTCAGACAGCACTACCACATCCGCTGCTGCTACTGGTGATGCACCTATTGCATTGGAGGCGGATGTTGAGCCTGAAGCTAATTCCAAGAATCCGACCAGCATTTCTAAACATAAAAGGAAGCATACTTCTGTTGTCTGGAACCAGTTTGAAAGGCTTTCAATGGGTGCAGATCAGGAGCTAAAAGCCAAATGCAAGGAGTGTGTTGTGGTATATATGGCTAATAGCAAGAATGAGAATGGAAGCATGCGACGTCACATGCAATCATGTGTACGTAGAGACACGCGTGACGTCGGCCAACTATTGATGTCACAAGACAAAGGGTCTTTAGCATTGAGTGCAAAAAGGTTTGATGCTGAACACTTTCGTGAATTGATAACAACAGCAATCATTTTGCATGACCTTCCATTCTCCTTTGTTGAATATGAAGCTATTAGGGCGACTTACCAATATTTGCATCATGAGATAACTTTGGTAACTAGAAATACTTTAAAGGTAGATGTCTAAAAAATGTATTCTCGGGAAAAAGCAAGAATAAAATCTATGTTGGAGTTGAGCCCTGGTAGAATTTGTTTGACATCTGATTTGTGGACTTCCATAGTTACATATGGATATTTGTCATTAAATGCCCATTTTATTGATAAAGATTGGGTATTGCAAAAGAGGGTTTTGAATTTTTACTTCATGCCATCACCACATACTGGTATTGCATTGTCTGAAAAGCTTTATGCATTATTATGTGAGTGGGGAATTAAATACAAGGTTTTCACTCTTACTTTGGACAATGCCTCTGCTAATGATGTGTCCGTTGATATGTTGAAGAATCAGTTGATTGAAAATAATGCACTTATTTTTTATGGTTCTTTTTTTCATATTCGTTGTTGTGCACATGTTTTGAACCTTGTAGTGCAAGAGGGGTTGAAAGATATTGATTCAGTGGTTAAAAAGATTCGTGAGAGTCTGAAATATGTAAGAGGGTCCCAAATTAGAAAGAAGAAGTTTTTAGAGTGTGTAAATCTTGTGGGTCTTGATTCTAAGAGAGGTTTGAGGCAAGATGTACCTACAAGATGAAACTCAACATTCCTCATGCTTAACAGTGTCTTGTATTATCGACGAGTATGTTGTCATTTAGAATTGAGTGATTCTAATTACAAGGATTGTCCTAATCCATATGAATGGGAAAAGGCCGAGAAAATTTGTGAATTTTTGGAGCCCTTTTATAATATCACTTGTGTTTTTTCGGGAGCTCAATACCCCACTGTAAACTTGTACTTTCCAACTATGTACACAAGTTATTTGTCATTAAAGAAATCTGAGACAAGTGAAGATGCATATTTGTCTGCTATGGCAAAAGCAATGCTTACCAAGTTTGAGAAGTATTGGAAAGATTTTAGTTTGATATTGGCAATTGCGATAGTGCTTGATCCTCGTTACAAGTTGAATTTTGTAGATTATGCCTATGGCAATGTTTATGGAATGAAAGTGTCACCTTAATTTTTAGAAGTTAAGAGAAATTTGGAGTTGGTTTTTATTGAATACTCTAAGGGCAAGGTTTCTACAATAAATGTTGTGACTTCACTTCCTACTCCTATTGCTAAAAACCCAGCACAAAAGTTTTTACAGAGGCAAACCAAAGTATTGAAGGTAACTATTATGAATATTTATATGTTGATTTTGTTAATTTAACATTCATTGATGAATACTAATTGTTCTTTATTTGTCTTTTTCATCTTATTTTATATCTTTCTGGTTATAGGAGTTCAACAACTTTGAAAGCCAAGAGCAAACTGTTATGCAGAAATCAGAGTTAGAAGTTTATTTGGATGAGCCAAGAGTACAAGGGAGTGTTGAGTTGGATGTTCTTGAATTTTAGAAAGGAAATCAGTTTCGCTATCCGGAGCTTTCTTACATGGCTCGTGATATCCTAAGTATCTCAATATCTACTATAGCATCTGAATCCGCCTTTAGTGTTGGAGGACGAGTATTGGATCAATATAGGAGTTCACTTAAACCTGCCGTAGTTGAGGCATTGGTGTGTACTAGGGATTGGCTATTTGAAGATAAAAGTATATTTGTTTTTTTTTTTTGTTTATTTACTGTCTTAGCTTATGTTATCTTAAGTCTTAACCATATAAGTTATCTATTTTGTGTAGAAAATAACAAATCGATTCGTGAAGCTATGGATGAAATTACTGAAGATGTTTTTAGTTTGGATATCAATGAGCCCACTACTGGTTCATCTCAAAATTCTCACAACCCAACACCTCAAATGCAATGGAAGGTAACAAGAATTTCCTTGTGGCATGCCTAAGCTATAAATTTCATTTCATTAATAAAATGTTTTCTTGAATAGGTTAAAGTAACTAGAAGAAGAGGTTGATCGGTGAGGAGGTCTCCAAGGTCTTGGGATTGCTCAAGGTATGCGCTTTTTTTTTACCTTGTGTTTGGTCGCCCAGAAAGTCATTTTCTTTTTGGGAAATTCTTGTGGCATGCCTAAGCTATAAATTTTATTTCATTAATAAAATGTTTTCTTTTTCCATGAATAGGTTAAAGCAACTGGAAGAAGAGGTTGATCGGTGAGGAGGTCTCCAAGGTCTTGGGATTGCTCAAGGTATGCGCTTTTTTTTTACCTTGTGTTTGGTCGCCCAGAAAGTCATTTTCTTTTTGGGAAATTCTGATTTTGGTTGTTATTGACTGATTTGTAGTTTTCTTCTGTGAATGGATAATGGAAAAATGTCTCTATTTAAGCGGTTATAATGGTTTTGTCTATGGAACAATTTGTGCAAGTAGTAATGCAACTGAATTCTTGTAGTTGGGGTTAAGATTTGTGTTACTTGCATACATTTTGTATTGGTCTCACTTGGGAGATGTAAAAGAAGGTGATGATAATGGAACAGTTTGTGCAAGTAGTAATGCAACTGAATTCTTGTAGTTGGGGTTAAGATTTGTGCTACTTGCATACATTTTGTATTGGTCTCACTTGGGAGATGTAAAAGAAGGTGATGATAATGGAACTTACATTTAAATATATTTTCATGAAACATGAAACTCTTAGTTGGAATGGATACCACAAATATGAATTATAGATTGATAAAGAAAATGAATGGCTCTGTTTTAACTATGCCGTATATAACAATAATGAAACAATATTTTCAATTTCATCATTTTTTTCCCTACCAATTGTGTTGTTTTAAAATTTCTTGAACAATATTATTTTGACGGGTCAAAAACATGTTTTATTCGTGTTGGCCTGTCACGACACGTTTAGTAATCGTGTTCGCATGTCGTGTCGTGTTAATCGTGTTATTAACGGTTCGTGTTCATGTTTGGGTTTCTGACACGTTTATTAATCGTGTTGTGTTCGTGCTCACTGTAATCGTGTCGTACCGTAATCGTGTCGGCCCAAACACGGCCCGCGAACACGAATTGCCAGCCCTAATTACAGACATCATCAAGTAATTTATCCTCTGATAAATTACTTACACAACCATAAGCACAAGCCTTATCACCACCGTAGTGGCCCAGTCTAGGTTATAGGTTCTGCCCTTAAGGATACACTCTCCATATCCTATCTACGCCATCAGCAGATTTACCAGTTCGCAATATCTCTTATCTTAAGAAATCATTCATTAAAATTCTAAAATAGTTCATTATAATTCCAATAGCTAAAATCAAGCTATTGTGTTAAAATACTTTTCTTTTGCAAACATGTCATTTCTTTAAAATATTTGTAAGGCCAAAACTCTTTTAAAAATAGGCTATCAAAGAAAGGGATAAGAAATCCTACCTCTTATGCTCTTAACCTATGGCTAGCATTACGCTATTTCGGCTTTCGCTTCCTTAAAGGCTTCAATTTGATTCTTTGGCTAGCATTTACACAAAACAACGATTTAGGATTCAATTTTCATTCCTAAAGCAAATCAAACTCAATTATACCCCTTGATTTCCTATGTGCCTTAATCCAATTACACGTTTCATAAATCATTTTATGTTTCAAATTTTCATTCCAATGTTTTGATTTCAAAACACGGATTAAAGATGCTAATCCATCTATTTAGATTCCCAAATGAAGCTAATTTAGGGTTTCTTCAAAAATTGAGGTCAAAACAGGGTTTCTAGACAAAACAGATTCAATCCCCATGTGCACCGGTCGACCGGTGACAGAGAGGTTGTTCTCCGCCGGTCGGCCAGTGGAGAAGGAACCGGTCGACCGGTGGGAGCTGCACATGATGGCCGACCTGAAGAAAATCAGACTAAAACCTGCAAATCTAAGTTCAAATCTGAAATATTTCAAGGGAAAATAACCAAATCCAGGTTCTAGTTACTAAATCAAGTCCAAAGAACCAATTTTTCCTAATTTTCACTGTGATTTTACTCAAAATCTATTTCGAGTTAAAAATAGGTTTTCTAACAGAAAAATTTGAGAGTCAAGAGAAGTTTTTCAGAAATCTTACCTCAAATCCTTCTTTTGACGTTGAAAACTCCATGAAAGTCTTCTTTGGTTCAAAATCTGGTTGATTTGAGAGAGAAAACGGGAGAGAGGGAGAGTTCGAATGAGAGAGAGAAAGAGAGAGAGATAGAGAGATACACAGAAAGAAAAAGAAAAGGAAAAGAAAAAGGAAAAAGGAAAAAAATGCAAATATCAAAGATATTTAGGGAAACATACTAGAAAATGTATCTACACACACTTCTGGAGTGAAAATATAAATACTGAAAACATTTAAATCCCGTGGAAATATTTAAATTTACACGTCGAAAATATTTATTAATCAATAATTAATTAATTAAACTAAATGAGGCACACTAATAAATCTTAATTATCTTAATTAATCACGTTTAATTTCTCGAGGTGTTACAGCTCCACTCCCTTAAAGAATTTCGTCCTCAAAACTAGGACTTACCTCAAAATATAAACAGTTGTGGGTACTGCTGCTGCATGGTCGTTTCAAGCTCTCATGTCACTTCCTTAACTCCATGATACTGCCATAACACTTTCACTAGGGGGATCTCACGATGACGCAAACTCTTCATCTTCTGATCAAGAATCTGAATTGGAGCTTCCTCGTATGTCGCGTCATACTGTATCAGAATGTCATACCATTGTACCACGACTTCCGGATCAGGTTAACATTTACGAAGCATGAAGACATGGAACACGCCATGCACGTGAGATAACTCAGGTGGTAGGGCAAGATGATACGGCACAACATCGACTCGTTGCACGATCGAAAATGGTCCAACGTATCTTGGCGCAAGTTTCCCTTTTACACCAAAATGAACAACTCTTTTGCGCGGGGAAACCTTCAACAAAATGAAGTCACCTTCATAGAATTCCAATGGTTTACACCGTCTATCAACATAGCTCTTTTGTCTACTTTGAGCTCTTAACAATCATTCCCGAATCACTGTTATCTTCTCGTTATTCTCTTGAATAACTTCTGGTCCGGTAGTAAGTCGATCCTCTGGTTCCAACTAACAAACAGGTGATCTACAAGGTCGACTATAGAGAGCTTCGAATGGTGTCATACCGATACTAGTTTGATAGCTGTTATTATAAGTAAACTCAGCAAGGTGAAGATATTTCTTTCAGTTTTCACCAAAATTTAGAATACAAGAACGGAGCATATCCTCCAGAATTTGAATGACTCTTTCAGATTGCCCATCAGTTTGAGGATGGAATGCCGTACTAAAATTCAATTTTGTTTATATAGCTTCATGGAAACTTTTCCAATACGATCAGACGTAATAGATAACAACACTCCATGAAGTCTCACGATGTGCTCCAGATACAATTCTGTAAGAATCTTTCAGGAATATGTCGCACGAAATGGTATGAAGTGTATAGATTTCATCAACCTGTCTACCACCACCCAGATGGCATCATGCTTTTGTTCAGTTTTTGAAAGTCCCATCAGAAAATCCATAGTGATATGTTCCTATTTTCATCCCGGAACATGTAGAGGCTGTAATTCTCCAGCAGACTTTTGGCGTTCAGCCTTAATTCAGAGACAAGTTACACACTTTGAAACATGTTCATAAATGTATTTCTTCATACCTCTCCACTAGTATTGTCTTTTAAGATCCTGGTAAATCTTGGTACTTCCAAGATGAATTGCATACCGCGACTTATGAGCTTTATGTAGAATTGTCTTCTAAATCTCATCCACCTTAGGAACAGCTAGCCAGTTATGGAAATAAAGTGCTTTGTCGTCCCAAATTTTCCAATCCTCAAGTTGCTCTCCGTTCTGAATTCGAATCCAAATTCCTTGAAGATGGGGATCTTGCCATTGATTCTGTTTAACTTGTTGCACAAGGGCCGGTGCGGAGATTAGATTATACACCATTACATGGTTATAATTCTCGTAGTACTAAAGATCATAGTCACTTACAACTTCAATCTTCATCCAGTCTTCTAAAGCCAATGACGCTATCATTCCCGAAGTTTTCCTGCTAAGGGCATCAGCTAATACATTAGCTTTTCCAGGATGATATTACAGCCTGAAGTCATAATCTTCCATATATTCAATCCATCTCCTCTGCCTGAGATTTAGATCTTTCTGAGTAAACAAGTACTTCAAACTCTTGTGGTCAGGAAAAAGTTGAAACTTTGCTCCATAAAGATAGCATATCCAAATCTTCAGAGCAAATATTACCGCTGCTAGCTCCAATTCATGAGTGGGGTAATTTCATTCATGTGGCTTCAATTGGCGAGATGCGTAAGCTACAATGCGTCCATCTTGCATCAAAACACATCCAAGCCCACTCCTCAAGGCGTTATAATATACCTCATATGGCTCTTCGTTGTTGGGTCTAGTCAAGACTGGTGCACTTGTCAGTCTAGCCTTCAATTCTTGGAAAGCATCTTCGCACTCAGCGTCCCATTCAAATTTGACTTCTTTCTTGGTCAATCGAGTCATCGGTGCAGTAATGCTCGAGAAGTCTTTTACAAAATGTCGATAGTACCCTGCAAGTCCAAGGAAACTTCGAATCTCTGCTACATTCTTCGGTCTTTCCCACTGTAGCATAATCTCAATCTTTGAAGGATCTATTGAAATTCCTTCTCCCGATATTACATGTCCAAGGAACTTCACTTCTGTCAGCCAGAAGTCACACATCTCTTTCTTCGTATACAACTGGTGTTCGCGAAGAGTCTGAAAAATAATTCTCAGATGTTGTTCATGTTCTTCCCAAGTCTTTGAATAAACCATGATGTCATTGATAAAGACAATCACAAACTAATCTAAGTAAGGCCGAAAGACCCGGTTCATTAGATCCATGGATGCAGCTGGGGCATTCGTCAACCCAAAAGGCATTACCAGAAATTTAAAATGCCCATACCGAGTTCTAAAAACAGTTTTTAGGATGTCTTCCTCCTTAACTTTAAGCTAATGATATCCCGACCTCAAGTTAATCTTAGAGTAATACTGTGATCCATCCAACTGATTGAATAGCTCATCGATTCTTGGTAATAGGTATTTATTCTTCACAGTTACTCTATTCAATTGACGATAGTCAATGCACAACCGAAGAGATTTGTCGTGCTTTTTCACAAATAACACAGGTGCACCCCATGAGGAAGTATTATTCCTAATATACATTTTTTTTGCTAACTCCCCGAGTTTCTTCTTTAATTCTTTCATTTCAACATGTATCATTCATTACGAAGGAATGAAAATAGGGACCGTTCCCGGTATTAAGTCAATACTGAATTCAATCTCTTGATCTGGCGGTAAACCAAGTAACTCATCCAGAAATACATATATAAATTCATCCACCACAGGAATTCCTGCATTATCTCTAATTACAGCAGGTTTACCTTCTAAAGCAAAAAGGAAGGAAAAACATGCTAAGTTTCTATGTCCTCCAACGCTATATCTCAATAGTCATTCTTCCAAGACTGGATTCATGTCTGCTTGATAAGTAATTACCGTTTTAAAATTGGTCATCAAAGTTACTCTCATACGGTAACAATCAACAATTACACCGTATTTTGTCAACCAATCCATTCTGAGCACCACATCAAACATACTCATCGAAAGGATAATTAGGTTAGCTCTCAATCGCTCACCTTCAATCGTGATTTCACACGATCTACACACACTAATTACCTCCACACATCCTAGTGGGGAGTTCAACATCATCAGGGTTTCCACGTTCTCAGATTTTAATTTCAAAGTTTGAACAAAAGAACTTGATATAAAAAAATGTGTAGCACCAATATCAAACAACACATGTGCTAGAGAGTGGTAGATCAAAATCAAACCCTTAACAAAGGTGTTGCTGGCCTGACCTCCATAACTGCATCCTGTAAGGGGTATAAGCTTGTCCCTGCGTTTTCCCATTCCCCTTATCACCAATATTGGCCCTTTGAGTCCCTGTCATATATTGTTGTGGCTGAGGTATCTGCACTGATCCCGACGCTTGAGGCCGAAACTATGGATAATACGGCGGTCGGTATGTTGGCACATGAGGGAATAATATTGGTGTTGGCAGCTGTGGCTGATATGATGGCACAAACTGCGGTGGTCTTTCCTGACTGTAGGAAGTATGACTTTGAGGCTGTTGAGTCGGTGGCTGATTCTGATTAGGACAGTTCCTCCAAATATGGTCAATCTGCCTATAATGATGACACTTGGGTCTATAAGGACCACTTCTATCACTTCCAGATGAACTACTGCCACCACTGATCATTTCTCCACTAATTTGTCCCTGATTACGGTTCCTCATACCACTCCGCTGCGGCCTGCCTGAAGCAGAAGGTCCACCAGAAATAGAAACTCGACCAACTGCTTCCTTGCTTTGATGATAAGCCAGATTATCTTGTTCCACGCTTGTAGCGGTAGCCACCAATTCTCAGAAATTTTGAATCCTCAGAGCCACCAATGGTCTCCTTATAGAATTCTTAAGACCTTTCTCAAATTTAAGGTTTTTCAAGTGTTCAGACTCCACTAGAGATGACGCAAACCGTGATAAGTTATTAAACTTAGCCTCGTATTCCCTCACCGACATATCACCCTGATGCAAACCGGGATAAGTCATTAAACTTTTCATCCCGATAGCTCTGAGGGAAATATTGTTCACTAAAAAGGGCTTCAAACTGATCCCACGTCATTCCCGCAACATTATGGCTTATGCTCACTGCTTCCACGAAGTACTCGCTTGGCCTTCTAGCTTATATACCGCAAATTCCACCTAATATTCCTCCGGTATTCCCAGGGTGTTCAGGTGTTTTTTTATAGAGTCAAACCAATATTCCGCCTCCTAGGGTCCTCCCTCACTGTTGAATGTGGGGATAGGTCCATGTCTAAATTCACGGAAATAACTCTGCTTTCTATCCTCGGTCGATCGCTCATTCTGAGCTCGAGTGGCTATCCCTTGGAAAGAAGCATACATGACATCCATGAATTCTTGATTCTACGGTGTTAGTTGATTAACTGACCTACGACGTGGTGACACCTTCTTTAATTGAAAAGAAACTAGAGTGTTTAGTGGATTCTTGATATCACACATGTATGTACAATCTCTGATACCAAGTCCGTCATGCCTTAAAATAGGGGTTAGTGACGTGGAGGCCCGTTTAGAAGTTAAACACGATTATAAAAGTAATTAAACATTTAGAAGCATAATAATCAAAATCAAAAGTTAACTATTAAACAAATTTCTAAATAAGCCCCACATTTTACTGAAATTAAATTACAAGAAAGTGATGAGACTTTCACACTTTCTGATAAAAGAGGTTTGAAACTAAGACTCCGACATCATTCAGGGCTTCACCCACAGGATATACAATATTGTACATACATGTACATGTAAATGTCATTTACAAACATCAACCACAGTCTAGAAATCAAAAGTTCAGAGTTTCAGAATTTACAATTCTTACATTTATACACAAGGATAATGAACACAATCCTCTCTTAATCGGACGGTAGCAACTAACTCAGCTACTCCGCACTGCTCCTAGTGTCGCCTAGGAGGGGTTTAATATTTATAAAATAAATAAAACATGAGTGAAAGGCCCAGTAGGATGTATTTAAAATAAACTTTATAAACAAGTAAATAAATGAATAAGTAATTAAATAAATGAATAAGCAAGTAAATAAAGATATTCAATTCCAACACAACAGCCAGAACCTCACATCTTTTTTCTGAAAGGAAATATAAACTGAAAATTTCGTATTACAGGCATCACCAAGTAATTTATCCTTTGATAAATTACTTACACAACCATAATCACAAGCCTTATCACCACCGTAGTGGCCCGGTCCAGGTTTCAGGTTCTGCCCCTAAGGATACACTCTCCATCTCCTATCTAGGCCATCAGCAGGTTTACCAGTTCGCAAGATCTCTTATCTTAAGAAATCATTTATTAAAATTCTGAAATAGTTCATTATAATTTCAATAGCTAAAATCAAGCTATTGTGTTAAAATACATTTCTTTTGTAAACATGTCATTTCTTTAAAACCTTTGTACTGCCAAAACTCTTTTAAAAACATGTTATCAAAGAAAGGGATAAGAAATCCTACCTCTTATGCACCTAACATGTGGCTAGCGTTACGCTATTCTGGCTTTTGCTTCCTCAAAGCCTTCAATTTGATTCCTCGGCTAGCATTTACACAAAACAACGCTTTAGGATTCAATTCTCATTCCTAAAGTAAATCAATCTCAATTATACCCCTAGATTTCCTATTAGTACGCCTTAATCCAATTACAAGTTTCATAAATCATTTTATGTTTCAAATTATCATTCCAAAGGTTTTGATTTTAAAACATGGATTAAAGATGTTAATCCATCTATTTTAGATTCTGAAATGAAGCTAATTTGGGTTTTCTTCAAAAATTGAGGTCAAAACAGGGTTTCTAGACAAAACAGGTTCAAACCCCGTGTGCACCGGTCGACCGGTGACAGAGAGATTGTTCTCCACCGGTCGGCCGGTGGAGAAAGAACCGGTCGACAGATCTGGTCGACCGGTGGGAGCTGCACAGGATGGCTGACATGGCCGATCTGAAGAAAATCAGAACAAAACCTGCAAATCTGAGTTCAAATCTGAAATATTTCAAGGGGAAACAACCAAATCTAGGTTCTAGTTACTAAATCAAGTCGAAAGAACCAATTTTTCCTAATTTTCACCGTGATTTTACTCAAAATATATCAAAATCCATTTCGAGTTAAAAATACGTTTTCCAATAGAAAAATTCGAGATTGAAGAGAAATTTTTCAGAAATCTTACCTCAAATCCTTATCTTGACGTTGAAAACTCCTCGAAATTCTTCTTTGGTTCGAAAACCTGTTGATTTGAGAGAGAAAACGAGAGGGAGAGAGTTCGAACGAGAGAGAGAGAGAGAGAGATGCACGGAAAGAAAAAAAGAAAGAAAGAAAAAGAAAAAGGAAAACGGAAAAAAAATGCAAATATCAAAGATATTTAGGGAAACAGAGTAGAAAATGTATTTACACACACTTCTGAGGTGAAAATATAAATACTGAAAACATTTAAATCCCTTGAAAATATTTAAATTTACATATCAAAAATATTTATTAATTAATAATTAATTAATTAAATTAGATTCAGTATACTAATAAATTTTAATTATCTTAATTAATCTCGTTTAATTTCTCAAAGTATTACATAAATGCTGAACTTAGACTTTATAAATGCGCAAAAAGAAAACCTTAATACCAAAACAAGTATCAATATTCGTAACTGAAAAAAAAAGACAGTTGAATAAAAGTTATTAAATATATTATGCTGCAAAATTATATTATGAATTAAGTATTTTTACCATGTGATCCTACCACAAAATTCTCCCATTTTTACTGCTCTTTTTCGAATTATAGATGGAGGCCACGACTTAGAGCTTTTATGACTGGTGAAAGCGGCAAGGAAAAGGATCGGCGGTCCTGAAAAAAGATGATGTGCGACATCTAGACCGAAGATGCTGAAAAAAGTACGTCTCACTTGTTTATTCTCATTACAGCTCTGTTATTAAATGTGATCACAAAACACTATTATATACATGTATATTATACATGGATGCTCTATCGACACTTTTTTTTTCTTACTTTTTATAAACATATTTTTAAATCATCTCTCATTTTATTTGTCATACCCTCCTTAAATTTTTTTAAAAATCTTTATAATTAAATCATCTCTAATTCTATTTTTCACACATATTCTTAAACTACCTCGTTTTATTTGGAGAGGATATTTTTATCCACTCAAACAATCTTACGCGGACTTCCCCGCTCTCACATATCCTTCCTTATTTAAGGAATAAAGAAACACAATTAAATTGAAAAAAAAAAAATTTCACGTATGTTTAAAAACCCAGTTTAGATGCAGGCGCCTCCATTAATCTCTTCAAACCCAGTTTGGGTATTGATGTTCTCTTCTCTACTGTGAAGAACAACCCATAGCCAAGTAGTTAAGTCGGCATCCATCATGATTTCATCTCCCGGCGAGTAACTTAGGCCCCGTTCATTTCATCGATTCGAGTTTTGTTACAGTAAAAAACTCTCATAAACAATCACATCTAACTTTTTTATTACAGTAAAAAACTCTTACATAAAGTCATATTTCAACTCGAATCTAACTTATTTTGTGGTAATATTTATTGAAGACTCACTCAAGTGCTTCATACTGATTCGGAATTTCTTTGTTTAGTTTAGTTTAGTTTTTTTTTTTTTTCAAAGAGTAGGTAAAAGAATTGAAAATGAAATCTCTTTGAAAAAGTAGGACACCATAATTTTTAAAGTATTATGTATCTTTAAATGATGGGGTGTGTAGTGAATATTTGTTCAAAATATTATTGTTCTTAAAAGTAATTTTCTTAATGTGTAATTTAGTAACATTAAATATGAGTGTCTCAAAAGTAAAAAATGAGTGTTAATAGACACATCTATTATATATTTATATTATATATAAATTTCATAATAGAATATACTAAGGCCTCATTCATTTCACCGATTCGAATTTTTAATTTTAGGTTTCTACAATAAAAAGCTCTCAGAAAATGTCACATTTAACTTTTTCTGTTACAGTAAAAAGCTCTCATAAAATGTCACATCTCAACTCAAATTAAAAATTCGAATCCGTAAAGTGAACGAGGCCTAAATCAGTAGCAGTGGCGAAACGGAAAATTTAGTAGAGGGCTAATAACTATAATAAATATTTTACCTACAATAAATAATTATTAAATAATATGATTGTTCCCGACAAGTTTTTATGCCCAAAATGTTGCACAATAACTTTATTATTGGAGCTAAATCATATGTCTATTTCAATATACACAAGTAAATCATTCATTCATTAATTTCTCATTCAATTTTTTTTTTTTTATTAACAAGATAAAAAGTGAAAAAAACTTAAAGATAGATAACTTTAGCCCAGTACTTAATCTCCAGTGGATTGTATGGTCATATTAAAAATATACTCCCTAACAACAAGTATAACTATTGAATAGAAACACACATAAAAAAAAAAAAGGCAAAAGAAATAAACATATCACAATAAATTATTGTGCATGCTTTATTTTTTTAAAAGAGGATATATACACTAGTGGAGAAAAAGAAAACAAGAAAATGAGAGGAAAAAACAAATAAACTTACTTTAATAAATAATTCAAGTTATTATTGAAGGAGAAATGATTTTGTTAAGCACTTAGGACATTATTTAGCTCTAATTCAAAGTAACATTTTTCAATTTTGGGAGTAATGAAATTTATTTCAATTGGTTAATTATTGCAGGAAACCCTACTGAGCTAAATAATTTTACTTTGAAAGAAACCCTAGGCTATGTCTGCAACATGCTTGTATAAAATTTATTTCAATTGGTTAATTATTGCAATTTGCACTACCTAGTTGGTCACTTTTGTCAAATCGGAGGCAGATTTGTTGGATATGGGCCGAAGGCCAGGGAGTCCTGCCCACGAGAGTTTAATGGTTCAAAATGAATACAAAGACCACGATCTTGAGAAACGGACTGTAAATGGGCCATCGAAAATTATGGTCACCCTAAGACCCGACATGTCCGAGAGTTTACCGTATGTTTTTGTCAAGATTACCCTTTCTCTCAGTACATCATGAACGACACTTAAACAAAGTATTATCTTGTCGTTTTATTGTTTACAGAAAACGAGGAAAAATCAATTTAGTACCCTATTATGGCAAAACATTTCTCGTAATCATCTGTTTTTGATAATATTAAAATGATTTCTTAACATTTTAAAATACTTTTTTTTAGTACCTTAAACTTAAGACATTTTCCCATTTTGACTGATCTGAATTTCCATTTAAGAGATAATAACAAATAAAATGAGGTTTGCTTACACGGATAACAGTTTTTGTTATTGGCTTAATTTAGTATTGCTGTGGATTTTAGAAAAATTGCCTTTAGCTGTGTTGAAGGAAGAAGCAGCTGTTACTAGAAGCAGCTGAGTGTTTGGTAAACTGTAATTATAGTAGCTGTGCTAGTTCCAAAATCAGTATAATAGCGTTTAGTAAATTTTGAGGTGAAATTGCTGTGGGTATGTAAAATGACCAAAATAGACATGGTATGAAACTTAAATATATATAATTATTTTTGGTATTTAAAAATACTTGTTTAACTTAAAAAAACATAATGTTATGATTAAAATTTTTTAACAATAAATTTATGATAATTAATTCTTTTTTTTTTTTCATTTCTTCATTCACAATATAATTACAACTAAAAAGACCATAATGATAAATTATCAATCTTGTTAATGCAACCAAATACTATAATTATCAATTTTGGTGGGGTTCTTCTAAAAAATCTGCAAGAAACTTCGATGCTATGATTTTGTTGTTACAACTAAAAGAAACTAAAAAAAACTTTGATGCTAGAAAACAACAAAATACACACACACACACACACACACGTAAATACACACACGCACGTAAATACAAACATATATATCCACACACACACACCCGTAAATACAAACATATATATCCATACACACACACCACGTATACACAATTCAAAATTGTTCTAAATGGTATCGTTCTCCTTTATAAGGTCCAAAAAATCATTTTAATTGTGAATAACCCGCGTCAACTAAATAGTATTACCTATTGATATAAACAAAAGCACAAAATAAAGAATGAAACACATACTTATTATTTGGTTTGTAATGTTATAAATACCACGACTCAAACCTCTCAACATCTTCCTTCAGTGGTTCAGAATCAATATCAGGAGAAAACACACAAAAATTTAAAAAATCATCATCATCATCCACAAGTGCTATCCGTTGTTGTGATGCAGAAAATGATCCATCATACACAATAATCCTTTGAAAAAACTAAACAAAGTACAAAACATAAAGAAAACAAAGACTAACCAGTATGGCATCATTTGATTCCATACCACCAAAATCCTTGACAACTGAGGTGATAGTTTCTTCAATTTTCTCATCGGAAACATCATTGGTAACATTATTCTTCCCTTGGTCCTTTTCACAATCCTCGCCACCATCGGTATTGATTTTCTCCAATCCTTTCTTTTCACCCTCAATAGCATTCTCCTTAACTACTACTTTCTTTTTACTCTCACCATCATAATCATCATCTTCAGCTCCTTCTTCATCTTCCTCTTCCTCATCTCCTTCTTCATCTTCCTCATTTCCTTCTTTTTCTTCATCATCAATCTTAATACCATCATCAGAAACCACATAAACAAATTTCTTCCTAGAAGGAAGCATAGAGTCGAACTTCTTACCCAAACACTTAACCGATTCAGCCAATAAATAGAATTGTCCAGACATATCAAAAATTTTATGAGTGACATCACTCCTAAGAGAAGAAATCTCACTGACCAATCTATCAGATTGGGCCTGCAAAACAGAAAGCTGTGAAGAAAAAACAGAATCACCATTATCATTCCGTGGACTGTGGGGACATGGAGGAACAACACTATCAACATCATCATCGTCCTCCAAGTTAGGAACACTAGAAGACGGGAGATCCTTTGCCGACTTCAGAGCTTTCTATTTCCGAAACAAGCCAACAGTGTAAATCTTTTCCCATTCAACATCATTTGGTTCCATACGAACACAAGAAAGCTGGAAATACAAAAAAAAAAGAAAAAAAAAAAAGAGGAACATATTATAATAAAAACAAGAAAACAAAAGTTCAAAAACAAAAGTTAAAAAACAAAAGACTACCTTCCCATCGTCATTTTTGAAAACATTAGACGGCATATTGGAGTAACCTTTATCATTGGTCTGCACTTGAAAATTACGAGGAATAGGCTCATCGATGGACTTCCTCAAAGCACAAAAACCAGCCACCCGTGGTATACACTCATAGATCCAGACTTGAAAAGCAAAAGCTAAACCACCAATCTTATAAGCTACCTTATCCCGAGTAGTACGAGCAACAACCTTATCTTCACGCTTATACAGTATCTCAAGACAACACTTGAAACTATCCAAGCGCATGCCAAAAGCAACCTTTCCCCAAGGAAAATCAGCAAACCTAGGACTATCCAAAATTGTAATATAGTCAACACTAACACAAACATTCTTTTTTTTCGCAAGAAGAAATGACGAAATAAAATACAATAAACCCATCTTCACAGCTTCCTCATCACTCTCAAACGGATAGGTTTTAAAACAATTCTTAATAGCGTCCCTCCTTACAAGCCCCTTAGAATAACCTTCAAAATATTTCTCAAGCAGGGTAGAAGCAGAACTATCTAAATAACTAACCAAATTGCAATCTCCCACACACTTTAGACGAGTAATCATAGCAAACTCTTCAATGGAAAACTTTACAAATGATTCACCAAATTTGAACCACAACTCATCAGGGTTTGTTTGATGAACAACATGAAAAAGAACCTCATGCATCAACTGACGCTGATTAGTAAACTTTAACATATCAAGAAATCGACCAGAAATAGTTTATCTGAAAAGCTCCCTTTGATTCTCAGTAAATCTATCGTAAAGCTCTTCAATAACAGAAAAAGACGCGAAAACATTAACCTGTTATGGAATTTTTTTATCTGGGTCTATACGATAGTCCCATAACTGCAAAAAGAAAAAAGAAAAAAAACACAAAAAAAAACTATAATCTTTCAGGGTAGATAATAGTTATAATCTGGCAGCCTATGAGCAAAACACATGCTGAAAATATAAAAAAAGACAACTCGAACACCAGATTCACACAAAAACACAAAAAACCACAATCAAAGTTACAAATAACCATAATACTCCAAGGCATAGATTACAACAGGTTTTGAATTGAAAAAATTGAAAATACCTTTAAAGAATTCCGGATAGGAGGAGGAGCACGTAGAACTTCCTCTCCCGCGTGGGACTCTAAATTTTTCCACTTTCTCTTCGAGGAATCATTACTGTCAACAATTTTAGCACGCTTCTGAGAAGAAAAAGAAGCAGCGCCCTTGCCCTTCCTCTTCCGTGGAGTGTTAGCCATGACTAAAGGAGAATGAAAATCAAGAGGAAATCATAGACAAAACTAAAATAATGAAAATCCAAAACCTAAAACAAAGAACAGTGACATCGACGAACTTACCGGAAAAACGGAGAAAACAAAGCCGAAATCAGAACACGAAATCGATCAAACAACCTCACGATCGAAATCAACCCAGAAATCTCGCAAGAAATCGATGGGCTTGTTCATTTGCACCAAACTAAAAAAAAATTTAACAACTACTTGAGTACAAGACGACACTAATTAATCTGTAAACTAGAAAGAATGAGGTCCTTAAGTAACTAAAAATTGAGAGAGAAACTCTTATTTTCCGTTTGATCGTTCAAGTAACTAAAGGACGATGAGAGGTTTGAAACCGATTGAAATAGCTTCCTGCGCCCACGTGTAGCGGTAGGCAGGCCAAAAAATCGCAGCAACGTCATTCGCCCGGAAACATTCGTGATGGCCGGGTTCTTGGTGCAGAGAAAGAGAGTAGCCATAGCTCCGGCCGTCCTTGCCGGCATATATTACGGTTTGGGCGCTGTTGCCCAAGAGAAACTCGGTCCAGCCAGTGCAATGCGGAATTCCCGGTCCACTACTTCTATGCATGGAAGTGTGTTATTCATGTCGTGGTTCGTGGATTATTTCGAATTGATTGGAAGAAAAATGGGTGTAGCGAAGAAATCAAATCGGAGTGCTATTTACATGTACACTGACTTCGTTCTTTCTACTACCATTTATAAAGAGTGAAATACTAATTGTGCTCTGGCTTCCAACAGCGAGAAAAGGAAATGAATACTACAGCAATTGAGAGATTTCTATTAATTTGGATTGTCTTTGTCGGAAGCTTTGGTCGTTCAAGTTGCTCGTCAAAATGTGAATTCAAGGCAATCTTTAACTTCGGTGACTCAAACTCCGACACTGGTGGGTTTTGGGCTGCTTTTCCGGCCCAGTCTGGGCCTTTTGGGATGACCTTCTTCAACAAACCCGTCGGCCGTGCTACTGATGGCAGGCTCATCATTGATTTTCTCGGTAAATAACATATTCATCACATAATTATGAACTAATTACATTTTCTACATGTATAATCGTATAAACTATATTCATGTTCATTTTACCTCCCCCGATATCTCTATTCAGATTTGTGGGTTCTTTAAGCCCGCCTTGTTTTAATAGATTTGAATCACAATTCAACTTTTTTCTATATATCTTCTCTCGTAAAACTTTGAATTTCAGTTCAAATTTTATATTCAATCAGTCATGATTCAGGAAGAAAACACTCATTTAGGTGCATTTAATCCCCTACGTAATTGGAAATACCACGTTTGTCTTTATAACATATATCGTTTAGTGTTCTAGCTAGACTTATCTAAAATAGACAAATACATCATCATTTCATTGCATTTTTGTCATGCGCTGAGAAAATTAAATTACAGCTTTTGGCTTCCAATTATTTATCTATTGCTCTCATTCTAGTTTGTCAAGTTTATCCGTTTAGATCTAAAAATTAGTCATTCATTCGGGATAAGCCAGTAAGGGAAAGTAAGTGGCTGTTTAGTTAGAGAATTTAAACCATGATTTGAATCACAGTTCATAGTTCGCTATAGTGTTTTGTTTCATAAAAAATACACCTAAATCAAAAATAATTCTAATAATATGATTTTAATCTGTGAACCAAACGTCTCCTAAATTTTTTTACGTACGTATGAAAATATGGTGGGGTTATTGAAAAAAAGAAATTAGTGTTATAAGACACTTGTAGTGCTGAGCACCTCCCACTAATAAAAAATAAGTCCCGCAGTATAAAATTTATAAGTGTAATTTATCTTTTATTAGTAATAGTGCTTAGGATCAACGGTGCCTCCGAACATTTTTCTTGGAAAAAATTTCTACAAGGAGACAAATAAGGCTAAGTTGGAAAAGTGTGGAGTCGTCAATCTCAGTCTGGATTTTCTTTGGTATCACGTGAACGTGGGCTTCACCTCAGCCTTCAAGATAGTTTTGGCAACACTCGATTGAGAGTTCAACGTGAAATAGATTAGAGATGGGACCACGGAATCATAGTGTAAACTGTGGTGTATAAACAAGCATTACTAAAGTATTATAGTTTTTAAGTCTTGTATGACACGACAGTACAAGTAGAACCCAAAAACGACACGAAATTAATAATTTTTATAGGACCCGATTAATTTTTACGTCAATTTTGAGTTGACCCTTATAACGAATGTGTGTTTTGGGCCAACACGCTTAACTCGAAATTGATTCGCACAACATGTATAAATTAGCGTTATTTTACAGGTGTGTGTGTTGAGTGTTTGGATTTTTTTGTGTGTTTGGTAGGGAGATTTGAAAAATTAGCATCCTTGTTTAGTTATATAAAAAGATTATTTCCCCTTCTTTCTTTTTCTTTTTATGAAAAACAAGGTTAATCACATCATTAATAATGTACACTTTTGAACTATGCAGCTCAGGCTCTTGGATTACCATTTCTGAGCCCATATTTGCAATCCATTGGATCTGATTTCAGGCATGGAGCTAATTTTGCCACATTGGCTTCCACTGTGCTTCTTCCAAACACTTCCTTATTTGTCACTGGAATCAGTCCATTTTCACTAGCTATCCAGCTCAATCAAATGAAGGAATTCAAGGTCAGAGTTGATGAATTTCATCACTCATCCAATAAAAAAGGTACAATGTGCAATCTGCATATAATTATATTGCCTCATTTTCATGAGAAAACACTACCCTTTTGATTTTATAATGTATTTTCATGACCTAAAAGTTGTTTTTTTTTTTTTTTTT
>NW_010359491.1:752151-761211 GCF_000414095.1 Morus notabilis | reverse complement strand
AAAAATGTTTGTTTTTTTTTTTTCTTAAAAAAAAAAAAAAAAAAAAAAAAAAAAAAAAAAAAAAAAGGGTGCAATTTTCAGAAAATAAAAACAAATGCTCACAGATTCTTCCTTTCAAAATTAATGGCATTACTAACCTTGAAAGGCTGCATTTCTGTTCTGTTCCTACCAACCTTTGATTCCTATTATATATGTGTGTGTTTGTGTCGTGGCAATTTTCAGAAAATAAAAACAAATGCTCACAGATTCTTCCTTTCAAAATTAATGGCATTACTAACCTTGAAAGGCTGCATTTCTGTTCTGTTCCTACCAACCTTTGATTCCTATTATATATGTGTGTGTTTGTGTCGTAGAATGTTGCTGGCAAAAGTGCCAAACTGCCGTCCTCTCTATAATACTTGAAACTTTGAATATGCGAAAACCAAACAGGAAGGCTTACTTTGCTAGCCTAGAAAGGACTTTTAGGGAGGGAGAAATTGATCATATATCACTTAATGACAGTTCCATGAAGAAAAAAGAGGAAAAAAGGGGACACAAATTGCAAAAACAATGATGATCTCACATGTCTAAAAAAAAAAAAAAAAGAATACAGAAGTATGATTTCATCTGTCGAAAGTAAGGGGAAAAATGTACAAGAACAAAAATGATGAGGTCAAGGAACATAATCATTTTCAATTGTAGGTTGGGTTCTAACCATTGAAACTGAAGGCATTTTACTTGCACCAACCCAAAACGTATCAAAAGCCACACCTTGTTCAGATCGCTTCTCCATTGCCCTCAATCTCTTCCTCTTCACTATTTTGAAAATCGCCGTCGTAGCCAAAATCAACAAAACCACCCCAACAAACCCACCGCCGAATCCAATCAACCACCATTTCCAATAATTTTTCTTCTTCTTCAGTGTCATAGGATCATGTGGTGAAGAAGGCACAACAATAGAAAAATGACCTTGACCCCTTGCAATGCACCCATTATTTGAAGTCATGTTGTTGATCTCAAACCTCCCATCATCAGAAAACTTGACACATTTCGGAGTGTCGTTCTTCCAACGTAACGCTATGTAATCATCGAACCATATTGAGATTGGTTTTCCCTTGACACTTAAATTGAGCTTCTCTGTGCCTAACACACTTGGAGAATCATAAACCGTGAAACCAACAACCGGAGCAACCAATGAGTAATTAGGCACTTTGTAGTACAAAGATGACCAATTACCTAAATTCTCATACACTATGGCTAGCCTCTTAACATAAGGATTTGGTACAACTTTTGGTGGGATATAAAACGAGCTAAAATTTGCCCCTCTATTCCTAAGACTCCCACTTCTGAGTCTCACAAATGTTACATCCATTCCTGTGAAGTTAGAAGGGAGAGGAATATTGTATAGAGTGCCCGTTTGGGTTTTGACTATACTTTTATTTATGTAGTCATGAAAAAAGTTGCTCAAGGACTTGGAATCATAATAATAACCATATAAATTAGAGGGTTCAACAAAATATGATGGTGACAAGGAAATTACAATGATGACCCAGATAACATACCGGCTTTTGAAGAGCCCCATTAATGACACAACCCCATAAGCCTTGTTGAGCCCTTCTTGTTGAATATTCCTTGGATTGCCGAAATCACATGTTTCTGAGCCAAACCCATCAAAGCTTATATATATATATATATATATGTTTAATATAAATGGCTTTTTACGGGAAGAAGATTGACCAAATCACCTTCAGCACTTGTGAATACGCGTCAAATGGTGTCCCAAAAATGGAGTCAAATTCTTCAAATATTAACAAGTTTGTTCGTCGGGATCTTCTTGGGGTTTGTTATTAGGAAATAGTGGGAAATCAGATTTGTTTGGAGAGGGTGAGGGGAGAATATGAAGAAATCATGTCAAGTGGATTATTGTGGAGAGAATTAACAAGTCTTGTGTTATATGTGTGTGTAATATATATTTGGAATAAAGGGTGATCATGTTAGACTGGCACCAAAGAAAGAAATGGTCCTTATGAGTTGTTTTATGGTTATTTTCTTTCTCATTTTATTCCTCTTAAGATTCGTTGTCAGTTGGATTAGTTGGTTAAGGAGAGAGAGAGAGAGAGAGAGAGAGAGAGAGTTGTTAATAAGTCATGACAGAGGGTGACAACGAGGACTTAGAAAGAATAGTCCCAAGAGAGAAGACGAAAGCTATGCACCTTCATGTATTAATGGCTATTTTAAGCAAAGTGATTTCATTAGCTAAAAAAAAGCCCCTTTCATTCAAAGGACAAAAGAATAAGGGAGAAAGAGGAAAATAAGTCAAGACTTGAGATGAATTAAAATTAATAGGCCAATAGTTTACATAAGTTAATAAATAGGCCAAATTACTGTTTTTGTCCCTAACTTGTCTGGTTATGAACCATAATTTGACAAGTTATTGTCCATAATTCACGATTTTTGTTCATAACTTATCTGGCTATGAACCATAACTTGACAAGTTTGTCCATAATTTATCTGGTTATGAACCATAACTTGACAAATTATGGCATATTAATTTCTATAACTAAAAATTGACCTATATACTTTCTTAAGCTTTTCATATTAGCCTATTTTTTACTATTTCTCAAAGAATAAGAAGAAGAAAGAATAGTGATAGGCCCATAGTCATTTAGAGGGTACACGTTTATAAATTTATGTGTCAAGAAAAACATAGCCCATAGTTTTACAATTAATGGTTGTCTTTATATCTTTCCCTTCGTTTTCTTCTGAGAACTCATCTTCAATTTATTGGTCATTTAAGTTACTTGTACGAATTAATAATGTTGGAGGAGTAAGTTGGCTATTATAATGTCTTTGGTTAGAGTGGTCTAGTTTCTTTGAGGGTTTCCTAAAGTTTAAACAATTATTATATTGGCACGAGGAATTTGTTCACTCATATTAGTAAAGTAGCAACAAAAAGGTTTTAAGTAAGGGAAATTGTAATAGTTGGTTAGTACGTCAATTATAAAGCTAGCATTTTATTTTATTTTATTTTTGTTTTCTTGGTAATATATTATAAGCCTGCGTTTTGTTAATTAATAATGTGGCATTAACCGGTCAACTTTGGTGATGCCATACTTTAACGAATTGAATCAACGAGAATTCACATTTTTTACAGTTATGCCTTGCGAATAACGGAGCCAGAAATTTTTTAAGGAGTGCCCGGGTTAAACTAAAATTTTGAAGGAAAATAACTGTCTAGTTACTTTTTCTCTTTTATTTCTTTTGTCAAAGGATTCAAACTTCTAATAGCGTTTAATTCACTTTTTAAAGTCTACAAAATTATAAATTTATATAAGTTTTATGTTTGAATTATTCGTGTGCTTAAGAGTCAAAATTTATGTTATAACTAAGCATTTAAAAAGTTTTATAAATATGAGTACACATTAAATTAAAATTTAGGTTTCGTAAATAAAAATTGGGAGATGATGTAATTATAAAATTTCAGAGGGGGCAACTTGAAGGGAAAAGTGCAATAGTATAAAAGAGTAACTTGGGGCCCAGGGGGGCAGCTGCCCTTACCCCGGGCCTTAAGTAGCTCCGCCCTTTCCTTGACTCAATACTGGGCCTAAACTACAAAGGAGGCAGCCTAATGGTATTCGGCTTACACTTGGTAACCTATTAATGGTATGAGAAATTTTGAGAAATGTTAAAAAAATAAAAAGACTCATCTTTGAATATATGTAACCAATATTAGGGTTTCACATTTGTGCCTCACACTTGACCTAATCAAAGATCGTGGCATAGATCCGAACAATGAAAAAAAAATCGCATAAATCGAAAGACATGTAAATTGTCATATGTCACCTAATTTTCTCAAATGGTACTACGCTTGCTTCCAAACCATTACGCTTACTTCCAAGTGGTTTAAGTTATCGGCGTAATGTCCATCATTTTTTATGAGAGGCTAAAATGATATGCTTTTATCTCCCGATGCCAATTGTAATGATTTCATGTGAACATTTTTTAGTATGTGAGAAGTCCTTTTGATCTATTTACAGACGTAATTAAAGTTTTTTCACTTCTCTCCACACTAATTTCAAAAAAGAAAAAAGAAAGTGGGAAATCCAGTGAAATACACTTCTAGTGAGTGAGCATAAAGATTTAGGTTGTGTCTGGAGTTGTTTTTGTTTTTATTTTTCACGTTTTTTGAAAAAAAAAATAAAAACGGGAAAAAAATGACGTTTGACACAATTAAAGACAAAAAAACAGAAATGAAAATGATTTTTTGATTTAGTGTAAAATGGGAAAAAAATGAAAAACGACTTTTAGACATTTTTTCTTTTTTCTTTTTGTTTTCTCCTCTTGAGCAGAGAGTGAGAGAGAGACATTATGAATTTTTTTATATTGAAAATAATCTCTTGATAAAACTACCAAACGCATTTTTAAAAATGATTTCTGTTTGAGATTGAAAACGTTTTTATTTTCATTTTCATATAAAAAATAAAATCATTTTAGAACGAATTCTAAACGCATCCTTAAGCTCTTTCTTAGACTACAAAATTTTCACACTCTTTTCCTTTAACATATTGATCTAAGAAGGACAAAATTCTAAGAGAAGAAAACAAAACTAAAGAGGTAAGTTAAGCAGAGCACATTCTTCATTTTCTTTAAAAAAAAAAAATGAGTAAGAGTCCTAAACTATTAGCCTTGATTACTCTTACACACCAAAATAAATTGAGATTTAGGTCTCGTTCACTTCGCGAATTTGAATTTTTAATTCGAGTTGAGATGTGACATTTTCTAAGAGCTTTTCACTGTAGTAGAAAAAAGTTAGATATAATATTTTATGAGAACTTTTTACTGTAAAAATTTAAAACTGAAAATTCAAATCGGTGAAATGAACGAGGCGTTAGTATTAAAACGTTTCAAACATCATAGAAATTAAAATGGAATTTTAGGTAAAGTTCGTGACAATGAGATTAATTAAAATTTTCCGGACTACTACAATAAATGAAGGCAACCACCCGTTGGAGAGAGAGAGAGAGAGAGAGAGGGGAGGGAGAGAGAGAGAAAGGGCAAAGACCCTCAGACCGCAAACGTGGATTGCAGATAGGAAAATACCCAATCACAATGCAACCTTTAGCCACGTGTCGATCTCTGAGACGAGGCAGTGAAGATGGATAATAAACAAACCAATACCAAACGCAGAAAATTGGGGGAGAACAAAATATCTTTTTGTTTTTCTTTTTTCCTTGTGGATAATAAACAAACCAATACCAAACGCAGAAAATTGGGGGAGAACAAAAGATCTTTTTGTTTTTCTTTTTTCCTTGTGAAAGGAAAGCAAAGCAAAGCAATCAGCAAACCAAAGTCAGACCCATTCATTAGCAGATAACAATCATCTTGTGGTGGGTCGCGGTGTTCCTAAAAGAACAAGAAAATGGCAGCAACGGCGGCGGAAGCGGGGGGGGGCCCCCCCGGTTTTTCGCCTCTCCGGCCAACCGCCCTCTCGCTGCTCCGCCTTGCCTCCTCTCCCGCCTCGCCTTTCCTCTTCCGCTCTTCGTCTTAAGCCAGTTTCAGGTGATTTTCCGTTTGGCATTTCGTTGTACACTTGTGTTCAAAAAGGAGTTGAAAGTGTTTTTTTTTTTTTCGTTGGATATGGGAATGTTGGGGAAAAGGAAGCTGTTTAGGGCTTTGATTTATATTTGGAAACTGAAATTCTTTGTGTGTGTGTGTGTGTTTCAATAATTGTTTCAATTATTTGGTATGCTGAATTTCTAGCGTTTCGGAAACTAAAAAGTGTATTAGATGCTGTGAAGTAATTTAATTGTACTGTTAAGAGTTTTGTTTAGTTTATAATTTCTATATAGGAAAGAAAAGTGTTTTTTTTTTTTGGGGGACTTTTTAAGTGCCTTGTATTTCCATTTGGTCATTTGGGTGAATGTTATTGCGAATAATTTTGTGGAATTTGCAAACACATGCATTTTAATTCAAGCGCGTGCACACAAGAAAATATTCGGGGAGATTTTTGGTGGGTGTTTCGTTGAATTTGTTTCGGAAGCCCCACATGGTTGATGATCTTTGTTGTTTGTTAAAACGTGTGAAAGTAAGAAGTGTAACATGGTACTTATTCTATGCAACAAAAGTGTGACATTGGATTTTATAATAGATAAGTTTCTTATTGCTATATCTTTATTAGTGATTGTCACGTAAAATAAATGTCATGTTACATGTTTTACATCTATGTGTTACATGTAAGATCGGTTTTTAAACTTCTTATGCGTGACTCATGACTAAATAATGGCTATTCAATCTTCGTACATCATATTCTTTTGTCAAATTGTTTTAATCAAATGGGGTCGAATTGATATCATTCATTTTTCCTTTTTTGATTTACGTTGTGCTCTACTGCTCAAAAACATAAGATTCTATGCTTAAGCAGCATGTTTTTTTCTTTTATTTAGAGTCCCGAAGGCCAATGCAGTTTCAAATTAGAGCTTCGTCCGATGAGACATCGAGTGTTGATGCTGGTGAGCTCTTCACAGACTTGAAGGAGAAGGTTAGTACTTAGTGGTAGAGTCAATCTTGTATTTTCACTATAAGGAATATGCTTATTACTTTCGAATTTCCTCGACTGATACAAATTGTTGAATAAGTTAGTATTTCGTTTGAAACAATTCCCTTGATGTTTCTTCTTATCAGTGGGATGCCGTTGAAAACAAGTCCACGGTACTTGTGTACGGAGGTGGGGCAATAGTTGCTGTCTGGTTATCTGCAATCATCGTTGGTGCCATCAACTCAGTGCCTTTGGTGAGTCCATTTTTTAAGTGGCATTTGGAGATATGCCACTCTTCCATATGGATTGCGGGTTCAAAATGTGGTTGTTTGAACTATAAAACTCTGAATAGGGTGGTTTTGAACATGGTTTCAAACCGCATGAATTCATTGGGTGGTCAGGGACATGCAATTAAACACCGGTTTGAAATTGGCTCATGGTTCAAACCACTTGAATGTGTTTCAAACCGCATGAATTCATTGGGTGGTCAGGGACATGCAATTAAACAACGGTTTAAAATTGGCTCATGGTTCAAACCACTTGAATGCAGTCTTTTTTTTTTTTCACTTTGCATATTAATTAGGCTACTTTCTTTTCTTATCACCAGCTTCCCAAGATCCTGGAGTTGGTAGGGCTAGGATACACAGGATGGTTTGTCTACCGTTACCTTCTCTTCAAGGTAAATTCGAGACATCAAAATTGCAAAAACGCAATCTCTAGTCTTCTCTCTTTAAGTGCGTATATTCATCTCTCGGATCTTTTTCAAACCAGTGATTCTTGATTTTAACTTTTGAAATTTAAATATTTTCTGAGAGAAAATACTATTTCAAAACCATAGGTTTGAATGCATGAAACAAACAACCCTTCTTCTTTCTAAGCAACGGTAAATTCCTGTGAAAATTTTCTTCTTCATTCTAAACAACGATAAATTCCTGTGAAAATTTTCTATTAACATTCAATATGAACTACTTCTCAACCGTCCTGACTTCCAAACGGTTTTCATGTCATTGACATATAAACTGGACGCTGATTAATGCTGATGTCATTGTCATTTTCCTCAGTCAAGCAGAAAAGAACTAGCTACAGATATTGAAGCCTTGAAGAAGAAGATTGCTGGAACTGAGTAGATGCATTTGTGTGCTGTCAAAGATTCAAAGCATATCAATATCGCAATCCTTTTATTTTGGACGTGTATTTCCGCATAAGAGGCATTTGTATTCTGTGATGTAGACTAGTTTTTGTATCCCCTTTGTATTCCTCCTTTCAATAAGATTCGACAATTTTTAAGTTGATTATGGTTGCAAGTTTTTTTTCCCACTCAAACAATTGCTTGCTACTAGTGAAAAGCTTAACTTGAAAGAATTAGAAAAAAAGTAGTTATAATAATGAACAAACAGAACAAAACGGAGGACAGAGCCATTCCATGGGATCATAATGCAACTTTAGTGCAAGCCCACATGGTAATAAGTGCGTCAAAGAAACTTTTTCAATTGATCGAAGTTTCAGGTTAAAATAACAACCATAAAACCAGACCACCAATAATGGTTAGGTTGAATGTCGAACAACTTAAACCTAGAACAGCTAATGTGAATCAATGAAACACCATCTTTAAACACCAATAATAAAACCTTAGCTTTTTTTTTCTTATCCTTGCTACTCTCTGATAAAAACTTAACTGCAAAAAAACTCAATGTCCATAATACATCCTCTGATAAAATTAAAAACCATTATATTCCAGAATTCTCCTACTGTGCGAGTGCACATGGAAATAACTGGGTCAATAATTTCTTTATGGTTCATATCCTTATTCTTAACATGGGGATTGAGCAAACATCAATCATCAAACAAATATAAGAATCCGACCTAAAACGAAAATAAAATTCTCTTACGATTAATCAAATTCATCTCAGATCAGGAATGAAAACTCGGGCGCAATATCACAACCACAAAGACTGAAAGAAATGTAAAAACTCATTATAAACGAAGGCAAATTAATGCATAAAAACTCATTATCCATAATACATCCTCTGCAAAAATTTAAAAACCATCCTATTCCAGAAATCCAAGCCCTAAGCACCAAAATTGAAAAAACAAAAAAGCACGAAAACCTAATAAACAAAAGACGCAAATTAAACATTCCAAATCCTCTCATATCCTATCAATATCCTCGTCCTCAAATTCGATTAAATCTTCGCCAGCGCCATCCTCGTCCTCGTCGAGGAGGAGACCCTCGTTGAGCCTGGTGTTGTCCGGCAGCTCGCCGTACGCCTTGAGGAGCCTGGCCTCGTCGGGCATGTACTTGAGAATGACGTCAGCCTTGTCGTCCTGGTAGTCCCTGAGTCCGACGAGGATGATGTCGCCGGCGGCGATCCAGACCTTCTTGTGCATCTTGCCACGGATGTGGCAGAGGCGCTTGGTCCCGTCGATGCACATGGCCTCGCAGCGGCCGTTGCCGAGCATCCGCTGGACCTGGGCGTACTCCTGGCCGTCCTCCTTGAAGACGAGCTCGCGCTTCTCGTCGTCGGCCTCGTTCTTCCCCCTCTTCC
>NW_010359491.1:676129-752122 GCF_000414095.1 Morus notabilis | reverse complement strand
TTCCGATTCTTCCCTCCCTTACCCTTGTTCTTCGGCATCTCGAACTCTTGTTTGTGTTTGTGCTTGTTGTTGAGGACGATGTGTTTGCGTGAATGTCAAACCCTAATAATGGCAGCCTATTGATTGTGATTCTCTCTCTCTCTCTCTCTCTCTCTGTTCTTAAAGGCCTTTTCTGATTTCTATTGATTTCTCTCTCTGTACCTTTTGTAGGGCAAAGTTGGCGTGGAGGTCACGGCTCAAGGGGGGACTATTTCCTCGGCCAGATGACGGTTTTGCCCTTTCCAAGTAAGGACTTTCTTTCTTTCTTTCTTTGTTTTTTTTAATTAATTATCACTTTTGCACGATTTGAAATATAAAGTGCGTTCAGAATTTATTTTAAAATAATTTTAATTTTTATATAAAAATAAAAATGAAAACGTTTTCAATTTTAGACATAAATTATTTTTAAAAATGTGTTTAGTAGTTTTATCAAGAGATTATTTTCAATATAAAAAATCTATTAATGTCTTTATTTCTCTCTCTTTGCTCAAGATAGGAGAAAATGAAAACAAAAAATGAAAAACGGTTAAAAGTCATTTTTCATTTCTCTCTCATTTTACAGTAAATCAAAAAATCGTTTTCATTTCTGTTTTTTATCTTTATTACGCCAAACATCATTTTAAAAACGTTTTTATTTTTTCTTTCTCGAAAAATGTAAAAAATAAAAACGGGATCAATTCTAAATATGGCCACAAATTCTCTCTCTCCCTTTAATTCTTTTTCTCTTGCTCGGTATATGCGCCATCGATTATATAGGAGAAAGAGATTCATGGTGTTTTTTAAGAGCCTATTTAGTTCGCTGATTTGAGTTTTTAATTCGAGTTAATATGTGATTTTATGTGAGAATTTTTTACTGTAACAAAAAAGTTAGATGTAATAGTTTCTGAGAGTTTTTTACTGTAACAAAATTTAAATTCTAAACTTGAATCGGTGAACTGGACGGGGCCTAAAATTTATTAGTAGCTTCTCTAGTAGGTTAATTTTATCGGTAGTGTCTATTTTTTATCAGTTGTTATTCAAAATATACATAATAAACAGTTTCTGATACTCAATTGACGACTGAAAATTAAAAACTGTTGATAATTAAGTTATTCTAATCCCACCGTAGAAGTTCTCATACTTTTTTTATTAACAAAAAAAAGAAACTTTTTTTTTAAGTAAAATAGAAAGTTTTAAAATTTATTTTTTTAAGTTTTAAAAAAATATTATTTACCATAAATGCTGATAAAAGTAATAATATTTGAAGCTGATAAACAAATAATAATATTTGAAAGGAAAAAAATTTGTTTATATATTTTTTTTGTTAGACTTGGTTGTAGTCTCTATTTTATAAATGACTGAACTTCCCTCACGTGTCATCGTTACCGACTAAAAGACTAGTTATTTCTCTTATTTTGAGTCGTAATAGTTATTATTTTGAGAACTAAAAATTATTTTTAAGCATATGACAATACACAACTGTCATGTACAGCTATTATGAATAATCATATAAAAAACATTAAAAGACAATGACTGCCGTTTTGAAAATGCCATGATTACCCTTTCCAATTTACATTAAATGTTACTTTAGATATGATTCAACTAAAAAGTTAAATAAAAAAAGTTATGCTCAAATAAATATAAATACTTTAATTATTTTAAGAGTTTTTCATTTTTTAAGATTGATTTTATTTAACATTTTGGTTTAATAATGTTTTAAATTGTATTTAATAAACTTTTGGGAAGATAATCTTGGTTTTTAAAAAATTTAATTGCTTTAGGAGTTGTTTTGGGTCTATTTTTATAAAACAGTAATGTTTTGGGTATTTACATAATAAGAGGGACATAAATGGTATTTTAACAAAACATATGGTGTATTTTGGGTATTATCCCAATAAACAATATAAAATATAGATAAATGAACTAAGTAAATAAATTAGCACTCAAATTATTTACATTAAGCGTAAAAGTACAAATTTGAGTTACGTGGGTCAACTCGAATTCGACACAGAAATTGAAGTCGATAAGAACACGATTTAAATTGCCACCCTTAAAATTAACACACTAAGGCCTCATTCATTTCGTTAGTTCGAATCATAACTCAAGTTTTTATTACAGTATTTTCTCTCATAAAAATTTAAATTTAATTTTTTTTGTTAGTGTTTTTTTTACATAAATTTATTTTTTAACTTAAGTTTTTAACTCGAACGAATAAAAAAAATAGGGCTTAAAAGTATCTGAAGACAGTTAGTTAATCTCTACATTCTAAGGAGAGGCTTGAAAACATTTGGTCCGTTTCCTCTCCCCCATTATTTCAAATTTTTTTTTTTTAACTTTTTTTTCTCTTTTCTTTTTGTCCTCTTATCTTTTTCTATTTGCCTATTTTGATTTTTTTCCTTTAATTTTCTCTCATTTTTCTATTTCTTGGGTTGCTTCCCCTCAAATACCTTATCTATTTTAATGCCTACTTTTTTTTTTTTTTTTTCCTTAGTTTGTTTTTCTTACAATGTTTTGTACGCTTCTCTCCCCAAATTCAATGTAGAAAACGTTTTTCACGTTTTACGTTTTCTTTTTTTTTTTTTTGCTTTCTTTTATTATTTTTCTCTACTTTTAAGTTTCGTCCGTTTTTTCTCTCCCCATTTATTATTTTATTTGTTTTTTTTCCCTTTTTTTGATCTTTTCTTTTTTGTCCTCCTTTCTTTTTATCGCATCTTTTGATCTATCTTTTTTTTTTCTTCTCACTTTTCTATTTATTGGGTCGCAGTTGTACGTTTCTTCCCTCAAATTTAACGCATGAAGCATTTTTTTTTTATGTTTTATATTTTTTTGGTTTCTTTTATTCTTTTTCATTATTTTGTGTTTTTTATCCTCTAATCCTGTTTATTTATATCTTTTGATTTTTTTTATGTTTAGCTTTTTTTTAGTTAATTTTTTGTTTTCCTTTGTTTTTTTTCCATGTCGTGTTGTGTATCCTCCCATCTTTTTTATTTATAAAATATTTCTTTTCACTTATTATTTCGTTGGGTTGCTTTTCCCTTTTTTCCTTTTTTACCGTTTTTGTCTTGTTTCCTTTTTTTTTCCTTTCTTTCTTTTTCCTCTTCTTTTTTTTCCCTAGCAATTTGTATAAATATTATTTTAAAAATAATTCATAAAACCATTATTTAAAAAAAATGTCGGGTGCAGGACGCGCCTATGAACTAGTAGGAGAAAATATTATTGTCGTGTTTAGAATTATTATTATTTTTATTTTTCACGTTTTTAAAAATGATTTTAAAATGACATTTGACACAATTAAAAATAAAAAAAGAAAATAAAAATAATTTTTTAATTTAGTGTAAAATGAGAAAAAAATGAAATATGACTTTTAGTTATTTTTCATTTTTTGTTTTCGTTTTCTCCTTTCTCGAGCAGAGAGAGAGGGAGACGTTAATGGATTTTTTTATATTGAAAATAATTTCTTGATAAAACTAACAAATGCATTTTCAAAAATGATTTTTATATGAGATTGAAAACGTTTTCATTTTTATTTTCATACAAAAAATAAAATCATTTAAACGCATCCTATAAACCTTTTAAAAGTTCAACGAATGGTTCACCATAAGCAAAAACAAGTACACCAATTGTATGTTGCAGCGAAAAGAAAGTATACCAATTTCATCGTCATGCAAGGGAGACATACGCTGAAACGTTGAGGGGAGAGGGATTCATGTGCTATCTTTGACACTCATGAATCTACTTAGGACCAAATCTACCATCTATGTTTAGTAGAAAGGTTTGAGCCCTGTTTAAAGTTTTGTTATAGAATTTTCTGTCATAAAAATTTATATTTAAAAGGTTCTGCTACAATAATTTCTCTAATAAAAATTTCTAAAATTTGAACTCTGATCGGTTTGAACCCGTTAACCAAACAAGCAGTGCCTTATCCCAGCAAATACTTTGCCGAATAAAAAAACAAAAACTTCTGTTCTAGGTTTCTCGAACGAAGAGGGAGGGAAGTATTTGGCCTCTAAAATGCCATCAACGGGTCCAGTTCCTTTAAGATTCTCCAAGCTTGACGGAAGTCATGGATCTATTAACGCGTTTCAAAGTTTTGGAGACCTAAACCACCAGTTGTTTTCTGGCTTGTGTGGTGGAAAGTGCTGTGCTTCCGTCTTTAGACAATGAATTTTCTTGTTCGAATTTGAAACACCACGCCAGAAATTTGTGATAAGTGACTCCGACAACCTCAACACACACAACACAATAAGGCGACCTGAATAACCTCTTTGATTAGCACCTCTTGCCCGCCATTAGAAAGAACATAGTTGAAAGAAAAATACCCCCAGCAAACACAGCTTTAACGAAAAAAGAGGATTCCGTTAAAAAATAGACTGGCATTCGACAGAAAGGTTTCAATTGCTCCTTATTTAACGGATTTGGGAAGTGTTTTGTCAAAATTAAAAACATAGAGAACTGTCACAGGGACCAACTGTGTGTGTGTATATATATATATATATATATGAATTGTCTCCGGTCAGACACTTGAAAAGTGCCTGACCCGGAACGACAGTTGTATATTTTTACATAAATCGTATATATTTATATGTAAATCGTGTATATTTACATGTAAAATTGTGTATGTTAAGTTATAAGAAATGATAATGTATATTAATTTTTAAAACATGTATTTTTTATAACAATTAGTGAACACAACATGAAAATATGTATATTATTTGATTTATTGTATTTCATGTTAAATATACACGAATTATATGTAAATATACATAATTTACATGTAAATATATACAATTTATATAGAAATATACAACTGCTGTGTCTAACCAGAAACCTTACCTCTATATATATATATATAAACCGGATGCCTTACTCCTAATACAATGCATTAGCTCAAAAGAAGTAATTTTGTATTTCATGTTAAATATACACAACCGGATGCCTTACTCCTAATACAATGCATTAGCTCAAAAGAAGTAATTTTGTATTTCATGTTAAATATACACAATTTACATTTAAATATATACAATTTATATATAAATATACAACTGCCTATCTAACCAAAAACCTTACATATATATATATATATATATATGTAAACACCGGATTCCAAGAACCGGATGCCTTACTCCTAATACAATGCATTAGCTCAAAAGAAGTAATTTTTTGATACAACACGGAATTGAACTCACAACACCCACTTAAAGACCATCCCAACCCAAAGCCCCCAGTGCCACCAGACCAAGAGATCATAGGCAGCTTTAAAATAAGTAATCACATTAGAAGTAATTATTCTTCCCAAACAAAAGCACATCACCTGTTAGAGATTAAACACGGAAGATCAATTTTCAATCCATGAGCAATTATCATAGTCACAACGTTGCACAAAGTAGTAGGCTGTCTCTACCTCTGGAATAAGAATCCATAGGAAATTCATGATATGCCTTAACAGTTAATCTCTAATAAACCGAGCCAAATTAGTATCAAGCATGATATACGGTAATTTGAATTGTTGAGTACAACTAATGAGAATAACTAAACATAACATAAACATTTCTAATCAGCCAAGCTTTGAAGTGCATAGTTTTCTCATTATTACAGTTTAACATACTTCCTAAATGGACGAGGATGGTAAACGACAAGCACATAAATAAAATAAACAAAATGGTTAGGGCTATGCAGTAGTGATCAGTCAATGCTTAATGGTAAGCTCTGCTCTGAGATGGAGTACACCATTGATGAAGTAGGGACTTTCCTCAGCCATAAAGTTTGTCCACAGCAATTGAAATAGGTTTCTGTAACCAACAGCCTTCCCTCCGGTAAATGTGTAATTGCCTTTGTATTTGCTAACAAACTCCTCTGCCGGCTTTGATCTTGCAGCGAATTCATAATCCACAGCGAACGTGACTGACCCTTTTTCCTGCATTCCCAAAAAGAGACCGAAACAATGGAAGGAACCCTGTTGGTCCATGTTGCAATGTGCCGAGAGGAAGAACCCTTGACCACCCAAGTGGAATGCCTGAGAATAAACTCTCCCAGAAGGATATAGATTTGCACACTCCTCGCGCTTGAGGTCCAAGTAAACAACACATTGCTGTCTGGGGAGTTCAAACTCGACAACCTTAACAGGACGATACTTGTAAGCCCGCTCCACAAAATGACGGTTCATGGTAGCAGAGTCTTCCGAAGCCAACGCACGCTGCCGATGTGGAACTTCGGCTTTGAAAAAGAGGGCTTCAAGAACAAGCTTCGATGCAATTTCATGGTCGAAATCATTGCAAGTTAAGACCTTCTTTAGTTTTCGACAAGTCATGTAAGGAAACCGAATGTATCGTGCAAGTCGGGAACCCAAGACTTCTCTCCGTTCCTCTAGTTTTGGGTATTGAGCCCTAGACCACTTCAACACAAAGTCATATACAGCATCCTCTGATGCAATTTGGAGATCATCACTAGCCAATATTGCTTCTATTCCAGCCAGCGGTAAGGCCATCACCTCTTCTTGAAACCTGAATAAAAAAATTGAATAAGCTTTCACCCCACTGAAGAAAAAAAATAAAGTCCACAAAAATGAAACTTACTTAGTAATGTCCCTGTAGCGGGCAGCAAGATACTGCTTTGCTGCATCAGTCAACGACTGAACCGCTTCTGCCATCAAGACACTTGAAGGAAGCTCAAGATAAAGCAATGCAGAGTCAGGTGTCATAGGCATATTCCGTAATAGACGGCTGCAATGTCTCATGCACGACGCTACTTCAAATTTGTCAGCTGCCATCAGCACATCCAGCAAACCAGGAGCTGAGGTAGTAGATAATGTATTACTGTACATAAAGTTCAGTAGCTCCATGAGTGCAACTTCCTCTGCAGTAGGAAAAGGAAACACAACGATCCAAGGACAAATCACCAGGAACAACAATGAGTTCATAGTTGCAATAAAGTCAAATTAGTAGGCACTATTAAAGACATGGAATAAGCCAAATTCAGTTCATGAGTAGTACCAGATGCATTGATTCGTAGAGTTACATGCCGCTGCTCCGACTCCCTCATCCCATTGGAAAAAAGCTAAAACATTATAAGACAAACATAAGGAAAACCATTTAGTGCACCAAAAAAAAAAAGTAATAACCTTTTACATTCCAATAATGACTGTACCTTGTAGAAAAATGGACTTTTGGCTGCTAAAATAGGAGAGCTAATGTGCAATGTCTTAACTCTCACAACTGTTGAGCAATCCATGCTCCAATCTGACTCATTGCTGTTTGCAGCTTCATCGCCTATTAAAGACATATGCAGGCGAAGTTAGAATTCTACCACATAATGCAACATTAATCTAAGAACTGCATAATACACACCATTTACAAGATAAATTATTCTTGCCACAATATAAGCATACCCCCCATATATGTAACAAAGGAAAAGAATATTACAGATTGTTACAACACCTGAAGGTGATTCTTCAACCATAGCTTCAACTTCCTCCTCTTGATTTTCACAGCCCTCCAAATCATCCATGTCTGGCTGGTTGCAACTCAAGATTTGTTCCTCCGGGCAACCAGTTAGATCCACGACTGGACAAAAAAAATACAAACTAGCGTCATCGAGAAAGCAGACTAAATAATTATTGAAATGCACCAAATGGGGAGAAAAAGCATCCATGAGAATAAACAATCCTGACTTATGCAAATCAAATAAATAAAGTTCCTACACAATCAAGTAATGAGAAACATTTTCCATCAGAAAAGAAATAATTAGAAACATTGGCGTTTTTCTCCAGACAATTTACCCATAAATAAAGGCAAAATACTAATATTAATTCCTCACAAAAAAAAAATTCATGTTTAAAAAAAAACCCTGAGAAAGAAAAAAAAAACATTGGTGTTAGCATATCATATCTCTCACGGCATTACTTCTAAACAAAATGGAGGTAAAAGGCGAACGAAAGAACACTACTTGATCTTAATTCTTAAATCAATCATTTTTACCAATTTCTAAGGTTTAAGCTTTAATGAATCCTCACAAACAATCTTCTCTTCCCATCCCCATATAGGGACCTTTCTTAAACTAAAATCGAACCTCCATCTCCTCTTCCTCTTGTTCAAAATACAATATTTTGGTTTCCATTTCCTTATTATTTCGCCCTAAATTGTCATATTTTCCACATCTACGGCCAAACTCAGCAACACAAAAAAATCGCCTTTACCAATCACCACGCCATACTCAAAACCCTAACACGCCATCCCAAAAATTTTCCGAGAAACCAAACAAAACAGTGACAAAACTTTAAAGCTAGAAACAAAAGAAACCAAGAAACACAAACCGTTTTCCTTCTTGAAATCCTCTCTCCTCCTCTTGCGGTGGCGAGCCCAATCGGCGATGGTGGCGCAGGTGTCGGAATCGGGCCTGGCATCGGAAGCGTCGCCCATGATCTCGATCCTAAGCTGGCGGTCGGAGAAGTTGCTATCGTTGAAAGCGAAGCCGAAATCGGCGTCCGACGACGACGAAGCGCTCCGGGAGAAGTCGGGATCCATCACCGTCCTCAGGTCGAACAGATCCGAATTCAAATCCCTCATCGTCTCAGACCTCGAAAGAAGGAAAAAAAAACAACCCAGCTAGGGCTTAGGAAGAAGAAAAGAAAGAGGAAAAATCCCAAATCCCAAATTCCAAGCCCTAATCGGCCGGTGAGAGGATAGAAGAGAAGAAAGATGGATTTTGCAAGGGAAAAAGCCTCTGGGACTTTTTTGTATTGGTGACTACAAAAAGGCAAATTTTATTTATTTATTTATTCTTTTGAGAAAGGGTCATTAAGAGCAATAAATACGAGGGATTTGGGGATGAGAAAATGAGATATTCAACAGAAACTTTAACAGCCCTGCCCCCGCTCAAGGCTTAAAAATAGTTTTATTCATTTTTCTTCTCTTTTCTTTTTTTTTTTAAACAAAATGAGTCATTTTTTTTATTTAGGAGTACGTTTAGTTAAAAGATTCATTTTCTGATTCAAATTATAGTTCATAATTTATTATAATATTTTTTTTTATAAAAAATATACGTAAATTAAAATAATTTTAATCTCATAATTTTAATTTATAAACTAAACGTCTCTTAAATTTCTAAATTTGTAACAGTACATTTAATAATTTTATAAAAGTCTGTGTTTTACTATAGAGTATTCGTTTTTTATCCCATCATAATTTTTCATATTTTATTGTGAAATTGTGATGATGATTCTTTCTTCTTCTTTTTTTCCCCTTATGTTTGGTGTATCTAATTTGGATTTTGTGACAATTTTAATTTAATTTTATGAGGTCGCAAAAAACCATATTGGAGAAATGAAATTTGCAGATATTATTGACTGTTCTTAATAAGGTCAATTTTGACGGGTATTGGATTGGCCATGATGACCTTTTTTTTTCCCCACTCTTTTTCCTTTTTCTTTTCCTCCTCTTTCTTTTTTGGATTTGTTTATTTAATTATTTTCCTTGTTAATAATTAACGTGAATGGTAGGTCTGATTTTGTTTTATTGTCTGTTGCATTTGTAAAGCAGTTAAGGAAATGGTGGTGATCGGTGAGTTTGGGATTTCGGTTTGTAACTTTTGTAATTTGCAGTTTGCACAGCTATAGATTTACTTTAAATTAAGGCTTTTGTTTGATGAATGTGGATTTCGTTAGTTTGAAAATAATTAATAGAAAAGTAATAGTCAAAATACATAAAAAAACTATTTTTTAAGAATATTTTTTTTAAAAAGAAAATGTATAGTCCTTAATCATTGAAAAAAAAATACAAACTTGATACATCAATGCATAACCACACGGTAGGGGTGCATATTTGTCAGTTTTTATCAGTTCAGTGACCAAACTGAAGTTTTAGTTTTGCAAATAACTGGAATCAAAACCGTTCAATGGGGTATAAAACTGAACATCAACCGGACCGCCATACTCGGTCGGTTTGGTTCGGTTTTGGCGGTTAACCGAAAGACTTTTAAGCATTTTTACAATATTTTTTAAAGTATTTTAAGTATTTTTTTACAATATTAGTAGTAGATAGAATATTACTTTTAAGTATTTTTATAGTATTTTAATCGTAAGACTAGTAGATAGAGTTTATTTTTAAGTTTTTTTACACTATTTTTAAAAATATTTTTTAGGGCAATTTATATTTTTGGTTCGGTTAACCAACCAAAATCTAAAACATGAAACCGAAACTGAACTAAGATTCTAAGTCTCGGCTCGGTTAACCAACCACCACCGTTCAGTCGTGATGTGGAACCTTCTTCTTTGGTCGGTTGTTGTTGGTCCCGCCCGGTTTATTTTTTTTTTTTTTTTTTTGTACAGCCCTACCACACGGCCTACTAAAACACGGGATTGACAACATCATGTTACACATGTACAATACATGCAAATGTAAATACTTGGGGAGAACAGTACCACAAACGGAAGTCATCGGAAGAGAGCGCATCAAAAATTAAGCATACACATAGTTCTTTTACAGGTTCTTTATAAAAGGATGAAAGTATCTACTAATGGATATGGAAAATCCCATAATTACAAGGCAACAAAAACAAAATTCAAAGAAACAAATCCATTGGACGAAAAACACGGTCAAATGCTAAACAATTAATACAAACATACAAACTTATCGGGAGTAAGAATAGTTAGTACAAACTCAAACCAAACTTAACACAAATAAATAAAAACAACCACAAATAATAAAAACAAAGCTTTCCAATGGAGAGGAGTATCATTGGGGAGTTGCCAAACCAACAACAGGCGCTCCACAAGCGCTACCCATTGTTGTCACTCAACATGACACTGGCAACACCATTAGATGCACCACGCCATAATAGGGACGAGACCTCAAGATAACAGGGACGTTGGCACGACCTGAACGCTGCCCATAATAGCTAGCACCCTCACTCTATTTGTCTCACAATTAGTACCTATACCTCACAATTAACAGCAAACACCTCCCTCGCTACTATTATAAGGCCAAAAAGACCATGGACGCTCCACGAGAGAGTTTCACGTATCCGATTGTGTTTAGAATTAATCATGTTTTTATTTTTTACGTTTTTCAAAAAAGAAAAAATGAAAACGTTTTTAAAATGGCGTTTGGCGCAATAAAAACAAAAAACAGAAATGAAAACGATTTTTTGATTTAGTGTAAAATGAGAGAGAAATGAAAAATGACATTTAGTCGTTTTTCATTTTTTGTTTTCATTTTCTCTTCTCTCGAGCAGAGAGAGAGAGAAAGAGAGACATTAATGGGTTTTTTTACACTGAAAACAATCTCTTGATAAAACTACCAAACGCATTTTCAGAAATGATTTATATTTGAGATTGAAAACGTTTTCATTTTAATTTTCATACAAAAAATAAAATCATTTTAAAACGAGTTCTAAACGCTCCCAAAGCGCTCTCTCTTATCTCTCTTCTTTCTAGTTTCTATGACCGGCTATTATGATGAACCAAATTGTGGCTTCTTACTTGCATCTTACGATAGAATACATGATAGTGTTTTACTTTCTAGAATTATATTGATTGGTAGGCCGGTTTTGATTAGTTAACCCTAAAAGTAGATCAAATACCTATAAACAATATTTTATATCTAATTACATTATCTTAAAAAAATGTGTTGACTAGGCAGTCGATTGGCACATTTCAATTATATTCATTTTACGGAAATTACAACCGTTTTTCTTTTAAGATGTGAAATAAAAGCACGATTTTTTAACGAAAATAAAAAAATGAAAGAGAAGATATAAAAGACCAACTACTAATACAGGAAAATATAGAGAAATTCTATATAGTAAAAGAGCATAAAGATCTATACTTTCTTAAAGGCTACAAGATTTCAATTCTCCAATTTTTTATTTATATATAATAATTTAAGAGGGAATAAAAATTTAAAAGAATGATATGAAATTAAAAATATGATCAGTTGAAAGGGAAAGTTTCTTTAATTTTCTCAATGATATCTAACTCCTTTTTTTATTATGCACATGCCCTTTTTATACACGTGGGTTAAGGGATTCAAGCTCAAGATCTCACTATAGAAGGTTGGAGTGTGAATTTATGGTTAGGCTAAGATTGTAAACCCAAATATATTTACTTTAAAGATTAGTTCTACAATCAATTTTTTTTTATCAGCCAATGAGCAAATAAGATGTTGTCTTGAGTATCTAGTCGATTTAAGTAGATTGAAAACATCAACGAGAAAATAAAGTACATAAAATAAATAAAGAGACAATACGTAAATTTATAATAGTTCTGCTGAGATTTCATTATTATATAGAGAAAGTTTATAGTACACCGAGAATAAGAATGTGGGGAGTAAAGAGAGGGGATATGCATAGAATAATGGAGAGAAAATGGATGCCAAACTCATGGGAATGATCCTTTATTTATAGGGACCCTTTTACTCTTCAAGTTGTTCTAATCTTATAGTGATTTGTTTTTCAAGATGGGTGGAAATTGCCTTATTTGCTCCAATTAATTACTTTCCTTTATGCGTTTGTCTTATTTGTGTTTGGAGCGTTCTCCTTTAGATCGGATCTGGTTTTTGATTTCTTTGATGTAGGCAATTTGGAGGTTGCTATTTTAGAAGGTTTTTCTCCTATATAGCCGCTCGGATTATGGTCACATGCTCCAATCGGGTGGTGGCTTCTGGTCAATTTTTTCGTCATCTAAACGATTCAACTAATATAAGTGTATGATGAGAAACGTGATAAGAAATCTAATCTCAACACTTATTATTCGATTTTTAATTGGATGGCCATCGCAATATACGATGTCTAATTATGTTTATGTAAATTAAGCTCAATCTTTCTATAAAAAAAAATAGTATATTCGAGAACCAACTTGTAATTTGAGACGTTGAATTTATAAATAAAAACTCCATTAATTCACCCTATATTCGACTATTAGGATTTCAATCTCTAATTACTTTTTTTTTTTTTTTTTTTTGCAACTTGCAAGTGGCCCCCGTGACATGAATTTTTGCACGTACATTACGGCATTAAAAATGATATGGAGCTATTGCACTCAATTTATCATTACCCTTCTTCTAGTGTGCTCATATTTATTATTTCGTTTCTACATTAGAATTCCTTTTTTTTTTTCTAACTTTTTGTGACGATGTTTATGTTATTTTCTCATCAACATAGAAGAAAATTTTCCTCGCAGTGGACCACATTACAAGCCCCAACTATTCTTTGTAGTTGAGTATAGTCAGAACTCGGAAGGATTAGTCGGTCCAATCCTTGAAACTCCATTGCACCATTGACGTCTATTAAACTCCAATCCTGAAAAAGATGATAACACCATTAATATTTTCGTGGGATATGTTTAATATTCTACCGGAATATTGTTTTTTTTTACAGGATATTTTTCAGGAAAAAAACCAAAAGTATCATTTAAAGTGGTAAAAATATTATTTATTCCACTTCAATTTAAAATAAATAATTTTTATTTATATAATAAAAAGAAAACAAAAGTCATGATTATACTCAACTATTTAAAATGATATAAATAAGTGATCGGCATAAAATCATGATAAATGATGTACTTTTCTCTATTATTTATATTCTATCACTATTTTTTTAATGACATAAAGAATACAATGATACAAAATAATGGTTATTTTTATAATTGTTTAAAAAATATAACCCCTTCGGCATACATTTTGTTAGTACTCAATCACATAATTCCAGGAAAAAAAAAGAAAGAAAAAAAAAAGGAATGACTAGTCATTATAAGAGCAAAGAGACGTATGTCCTTTTTTCTATACCCTAACATTTTTATCCTCATTTTTTTCTTATTTAAATCAGCTTATAAAGGGTAGAATTATAAACAACGACGTAAAACTAAAAAGATGTGTTGAAACGAGAAGATTCTCCTTAACTTTTTCAACAAGAAAAACAAGTCTTTCTTGGAATTTTAAGAGGATGTTGAATTAGAGGAATACATCTTCTAAAAAATTAGCGTATTCTAATACGGCCCATTTGGCATTGCATTTTAGTGGAGTTTTTATTTATATTACATAAACAGACTAGTTAAGAATAAAAAAATATTGCATAAATTCGGATCATAAAAAAAATTGTGACATAAACCTAAATAAATATAAAATTTACGGCATACCACTTAATTTTCTCCCATTTGCACAAATGTGAACAACTAGACCTGATAAGTGATATAAAATGTCTAATGAACCAACTTATTTATCATCTATATGGGAGACGAAGAAACAATGTAAATTATGATGGATACCATTTTAAAATGTATTTATTTATTTGCTCTTCACCTTTATTTATAAATTAGGCTCTAATCTTTCTTTAAAAAAAAAAAAAAAAAAAAAAAAAAAACCCAGTATTCCTCTGATGCACCCCCGTTGGACATAGTCAGGCCGGCCCACCTCGTTCTAAGGTCATTTCTAAAATTCTCTCTTTTTTTTCTTTTTAAGCAAATAAGGTCAAATAAGGCTGTAGCTAGTATTTATCAATAATAGAAGGCCATATTTTTTCACAAAGGAAATTTCAAGAGAATCAAAGGAAAAAAAAAAAAAAAAAAGAACATCTACTACGTTCGAGTCCGTTTATTAATTTATTGCAAAGATTAATAATTTATTTGGAATTAGTTACTTTCTTTATTAACACATAAAATAACAATAATCAACCTAATACGGCAATTTAGATAATAGTTTTCCTAAACAGTTTTGAGTTATTTTCTTTATAATACTTGAATAAAACATTTAGGTATTGTATTAATTTTAATTTTTTCCATGTATAATAACTCAAAATAGAAAATGACCCATTTTTCGATTAGTGCCTCGAGTTGTGCAGTCTATCACAGAAAGCGATCGTTTACTATTTTTCTGTGCTCTTATTTTTTTTCTTTTAATTTTAACAAATTATCAAATAACATGACGAAAATCAAAGACCATAAAATAAAACCCTAATGACCAGATAAGCTTTCATGCACATTAGTATCAGTCTAATTTGCATTTGAACGAATTCTTTGAATTTTGTTTTCACGTATTATATAATTTTTTGTAAGAATAAAGGGGTCATAATCAGCAAACGGAAAGTCAAAAACCGGAAACTATTTAAATCCTTCATTACCCAAAAAAAAAAGTAATTAAATCATTAATGGACACCCAAAAATACCGGAACAATAACAGTACTATTACAGGCAACCAGAAGAAAGAAAATCTTACAGAACCAGTAATAGTTTTTTTTTTTTTTTTTTTCTTTTTCTGCTTGTATTTTGTGTTCAGAATAATCTTTAGACCAAAAAGTAAAACAAATGAGATCAAGAGTGACATTATCAATTAAAAACTATTTACATAAAGATGTAGATCAATAGAAGCCTTCTGTACTGTAGAAGATCCAAACCTCCCCATATTATGTATATATGTACAGTGTACTGTGTACTTTTAGAAACTGCAGAATACACTGATTCTTCAATGACCATACATACAATACAGATTGGATTTTTTCCCCATTATTTTTTGGCTAAAAACAATACAGATCTGAAACTTGAATCACTTGCAGGCTTTTTTGGACCAAGAAAGAGCAGATCCGAAAACATTTGTGGATCCTGCAAGATTATGTTAGAACCAAGCAAAAACATTAAATATACTAAGAAGTTAAGAACAAGTAATATGTGTAGAATAAAATCTCCAAAAAATTGCTTCAAAAGAACAACATACACATATACATGAACATATATATATATATATATATATGATATTTAGGCAGTAAAAACTAAAATCTTTCAGCAATATATATATATATATGCATAAACCATCTTCATATATATGTTGGGAACCAACCCAACAATAGATATGGTTCTAAAAATATATAGCATATTTTTAAGAGAGAGAGAGAGAGAGAGAAGAGTAGTAGTATTAGGAGCTCCCTTCAATCCAAACAAGGAAAGGAGAAGGGAAGCAACGTCTCCTGGGTCATGCAAGCCCTTAAGCTGCGCACCAGAGATTTCTTATCCTGCGCAACCCAGAGGAATCCATGACCCAGCAGCCGTGTATAAACACCTTCTCTCCTTCCTACTTTTGGACCAAAAGGAGCACCTCAAAACTAACGTACTTCAAAACAAAACCAAAAAACGACATTAAACTATCAAACGACTTGCAATTGATCTAGTTTATTCTCATAAGTAGTACTTTAAAACTAGAAGCTTTTAAGATCAAATGAAAGATAAAAAGATATATAAGAATAGAAACAGTCATGAGAAAGGGTTGGCAGTAGCCAGGGGTTAAAGGGGTGTTTATATAGAAGATGTTATGAGAGGAAGGGGTAAGGAAGAAAACCCTAGTAGGTAAAGAGACGACCACTAGACTGGGCCGGCAAATAAATAAGGACATTAATGGGGACTGCCAAGGAAATCTATGGATGGATTTTTTTTTGGCTTTTTAACCCTCCCTAGTCTATTCAAATTTCAAATGAGAGAGAAAGAGAGATAAATATTGGTGCTTTTGGTACATCTGACAAAAGCGGACAGATGATGTTGGTTTAGGAAACAGAGAGCGATGATGGTGGGCAACAGGAAATGGGCAATGGAATCTTTTCTCATTTCCTCTTTCCCTTTTCTTAATCTTCTCAAAAATGGTAAAGGACATTTGTGATTTCTTTTTTAAGAGAACGCCAACATGGGTTATAATGGTTATTGGTAATATGTCACAACAAGTTACAATTTTGTGTCCCCTCCTGTGAAAGTTTTCGAAAGGAAATTTTTTTTTTGTGTGTCTCCTATCCTTTAACCCAACAAAAAAAAATTGTTCCACAAAGCAGACACATGAAAAGACAAATAAAAGAAAGAAAAGGACAGGAGATAATGTTTAGTACATGAGTTATATTACAGTTTTAATTTTATTATAATATTTTCACTTATAAAAAATTTGAATTTAAAAACTAGAATTTTGATAATTATAAAAAGAATTTTTTAGTTCAGAATCATGGTTGTTAATTTCAAAAATTAGATTTTTAATATCAAAATATATGATGTAACTATCCCTATTACTATCCCTAACTAAAAAAGTGTCGTCAGATAAGAAATTTTGAATGTACCTGATTTGAATCTATTTGCTAAACAGGCTGAAAGTGACTTAGAAAAAAAAAAGTGACTTTGCAAGTATCACAAAGGAAAGCGTATCAATTTACTAAAAAAATGAAAGTGTATCGGCGATTCAACTTGATGTGCTTCGTAATTATATTTTTTTTATCTTGAAGTGAGGGAATTTGATAATATGTAATTTAATGTGTGGTATTATTGTTAGGTTATGTCTATAACACATTTTTTTTTGGGTAATTAATAATATTTAATGATATTTTTATACGGAAATATATTATGATATTTGCCCCCCTCCAATATAGCACTTGTAATGAAGTGTACAGTGTACCATCATTTAGGGCTCGTTTTCAGTTTTTTTATTTTTTATTTTTAAGAATCTACTCCATGTTAGCTGATATCTGGTAGAAAGTAGAAACCAATTTCACATAGTACTTGGTTCTCTTGTGGCCATGAGTAGTGGTTGGTCCAAAAGCCTATTTTGAAAAAAAGAAAAAAACTCTCAAGGGAGAAAAACAAAAATGCCACGCAAGTGATCTCATTTTTATACCACTCATAGCATAAACTTGAGATGGAAAATCTGATATATTGAAGGTCACTGGCACAAATGTAAAGCTCATAGATTTGGATGGAATATCATGTAATTTCCTTTATTTGCTTTGAACTAGCCACTATTCACTCGAAGAGGTCTAATACGGTCCATTGGTTTTCCGAAACCTACTTAGGCAGTTTTGAACATGGTTTCATGAGAGACATGCTTGAGTCTGTTTAAGATGTTCTAGTGTCGTTGGCTAAAACTAAAACTATCATTTTTCACAAATTTTGTTTCAAAAACTATTTTAAGTAGTTTAATACAGCTTAACATAAGGGTCATTTTGCTCATATATTGAGAAGCTAATTCCTAACATTTACTTGTGTTTTGACCGTTACCCTTCGTTAAAATTTTGTGTTAGAAATTACAACTTAAAATAGAAATCGGTTTTGGTCAAAACTTTCTTATAAAAATTTGTACAGTTTTTTATGCTATAAAATTGTTATGTTTTGGCCAAAGACATATTTCTATGATTATGGGGGCATTTTGGTCATTTTAAATTTAAACAGTTTACAACTTTGTGTTAAAGCATGAATCTATAAAAATGTTCAACTACAAAAAGTTCAGATTTTGAGTACTCAAACTTTTCTATTTTGTATAAGGGAGATTCTTTCATGTAGAAGGTGTTTTGACCCTATAGTTTTTAGAAATCTGTGTGAAAACTGCATTTTAGAGTCAGAATAATATATATATATATATATATCTTCATCAAACTTGTAGGTCATTAACAGATCTAAAGCTATTATGTTTTGGCCGAAGTCATCTTCTATCATTTAAGACTGCACAAAAACTTCCAACTTTTAACAGTTTCCAATTAGTCCGGATAAAACAGCCCATTACTGTACCATAGAGACATATGTAATTGGAAAAGCTATTCTTCATGGAAGTTGTTCGTATCGAGCAGATCTAAAACTTTACAGTTTGAACCAAGTGCTAATTCAATATCTAAGAGGTCTGTTTCTGCAGAAATCAGAGGCTAACTTCTAGGGTTATGTATATAACAGTTTTTCACATCACACGTGTTTTCTTGCACTTAGCATATTCTACAACTTAAATCCATACGATAACCAATAAAATCCATTATTTACACAACTATAAACAATATAACATTTTCAAACCAAAATATCATACATGAGTTCAATATTCAACACTAAGTGCTTGAGAGGTCAAACCAGGTGATTTGAAACAGAATTTAAATTTTGTGTACTATAGTAAAACTTTTTAAATTTAAATTTTTTATAAAAAAAATACTGTTTAAATCAAAATCGGAGTGGTTTGAACATTCAAACCAAACATGCATTAAATGAAAAACCTAAAGCAAAACATCTAGGATAGATTTTATACCTAGGAGGTTGCTTCAAGTTTGATTCCTTCACAAAAGATTCATTTAGTATGATGGTTCAAATCATGATGGTTTAAACCTTTAGGTTTAAACCATATGAGTTTTGAATTGCGTTCTTTAAACTTGGGGTTCAAACTATGAATCTTTGGGTTTGAACCTAGGGTCAAAGTAGCCAAAACTAAGAGGGATGTGGTTTTATTTTTTAGGGTTCAAAAGGGTTTAAACAACACATTAGGGTTCAAACTTTAAATATTTTCTTTCCAAAGCAAACATTGATTTTGTTGGGTTCGGTTTAAATCACTTTTTACTTTTTGTAAATAAAACTTGAATCAAAACTATGGTTCAAACCATGAGAATCCTCATACCAAACGGAGCCCAAGTGTTATTGTTTTCAAAGAGTATGAGATGCTTGATGAGCAAACATTTTGAGAGAAGAAGGGCTAAGGAAACCAGCCAAAGAAAGGGGAAAAAGAAGGAGAGAAAATGTGCAAAATATATTATAATTGGTCCTTTGTTTATTTATAGACCTTTGGTTAATGTTGTGCTTAAGTGGTAGCTAGGATTAGTAAGCTTATAACATGATCTAATTTGGACAAAATCTAGCTCAATAAGAGCTTAAAAGCGCCGGCCATACTTAGAAAAAGGGGAGGGAAATTTTGCCATTAAAGGATGTCATATAATCATCTTACTTGTTACTAGGTCCCATCCCATTTCGTTTGAGTAATTGGCCATTTAGAAAGGATTTTTCACTTCCAATTTTGACCAATTTAATCCACGTAATTTCAGTCATCGGCCTAGTCTACAATCAGATCATTTTCTATGATTTTTTAATCGTACACTTAACATGGATCATAAGAGATCTTAAACTGTTTCTTGATTAATTTAAGCTTAAATCCTTATAAATTTTCTAATGCTGTATTTGGACAAGACAAGGCCATCACTAATGTCCATACTCATGCCTCTGAATGGCGTTTAGATTTTGACACTAATTCATGTGAAATCTCCTTAAGTTAGTGTGAAACAAGCTAGCGATGCTTAATGTGCTAGAGTGTTTATCTATACACTACTAATTTTATTGAATTTGAAATTTTATGCATTGAATTTCAAGTTCTTTACCAGTTGAAACTTCCTGAACCTTAAACTGAGGTAAAAGGCTTCCAATCTCGAACAAATTTCCAATAACATATCATTATGCTTAATGGTACTATAGAATTATGGAATTTAAATAAATCTCCATTCATAATACCAAAATGTAGGATTTATAAATTTTTTTTTAATTTAAATACTTGACTTTACAATATTTAATCGTGGACAATACATCATAAATGTCCCCGAAGTTATTGAATTTTATTCAATTTTGTTCCTAACTTTTGATTTTGTATTAACTTGCCCCAAATTAAAAAAAAAAACAATTAGTTCAAGAGAGCATTTATGAAACTACAACAATGTTATATAGTTTAACAAGGTAAGATGATTCATTTCCAGCATTTGAGTGGCATATTGAATTAAGATACACAGTTTATACAACATCTGTGAAATTAATCCCTACAAGAAGGTTTATAAAATTGCGACATAAATAATAGTTAGCGTTGTGATTAGACGCTTTAATTTTTAATTAAAGAGAGAAATAACGTTTTAAAAAAAATAAATAAAAATACACAAAAATTATAGTGATTCACACTGAATATAAAAATTACGTATACCTTTCATTGTTATCAAAGAAGAAGATTACAAAACCACCCATCTTAATGAATGTTATCTCTCAAACTCTTAATACAAAAATCTGCAGCCCCCGATATTAATAAACTAGGGCAACTAAAAATACATGATTGTAGCCCGAAAGTAGCCTTACAAAAATTTTAGTCCATGCAAGCCGCCTTCTAACTTTGCGTCAGAATAATATTAGGTTCCTCACACTTGAAAATGAGTAGATCGATCAGTATATTATCATCTCACGATAAACGACTCCTTTCTTTTTTGACAAGTCACCTCCTTTTATGATATCACGTCATCATGCTCATGTAGTAAACTTGGCTAGCCGTTAAATTCTTATCAATGAGATGACGACTAGGTCAATGGTACTCCTCCTACATGGTAAAACACTGCATTTGTTAGCAAGTTACAAAGAATAAATCAAGCAACCTACAAGACCTAAAATGACCAAATAGAAGAAAAAGAAGAAGGAAAAATAAATAAATAAATAAAAAGGTATGGAAGAGTGGTATTTTTCTGAGAGCTCCCTTCACCCCAAACCAAAAAAGATCAAAGAAACCTCGTCTCCAAGCTCATGCAAACCCTTAGGCTGCGCAAGTAATATATGAATTTATACATGTTATATTATATATATATATGTATTGCACTCCTTGAGGTACCCATGAACTAGCAGATGTGGCCTTCAGATCACATCTTTTTAGTGTTGGAGCACAAGGGAGCTCTCTTATTAATTAGGCACATATCCTTGACTTCTGAGGCACAAATTGCACTGTTTTTCTAATTACTATCTAGAAAAAAAAAAAAATTAAGATGGTGGTGATTTATAGGCTCAGTGTCATGGGGATTTAGTCAATACCCATTCTAAATGCAAATATCTTAGATTTATGGAAAATCTGGAAATGGGATTTACCTGTCCAAAAGTTGATGAAACGTAACGTTTAAAAGCGAAATTGGAGCTGATAAAGTGAGATTTCATTTTCTTTATTATTATTATTTTATAATTATTACTTTTTTGCAACTTGTCATCCACGAAATGCTATTTGTCCTTGTGATCGATGTTATATGGCAATGTAGAATGCGTTCTTGATTTTATCAATTTAAATTTTTAATTTTAATTTTATTATAATTAAAAATTTTTATAAAAAATCACATTTAATTTTTTTACTACAGTTAAAAATTTTCATATAAAATTATATCTCAATTTAAATTTAAAACTTGAATCTGAGAATTGAATGAGACCTAAGTAGTGTACTTTTTAACGGATGATCAATTTTTTTCTGATGGTATAGGTTTGATGATGTGGAGTAGTTTTGACCGTTTAATGGTTAACCCATTTTGTTTTTCTTTAATGGGAGTTAAGGGTCAATGACGGGAAGTGGTTTAGAATCATCTGAAAGCGGTTTTACAAAATTACAGTGGGCAAAATGACACGAAACATTACAAGAAGGAAAAAAAATAATTCTGACAAACGGTTTTCTTATTAATTAGTATAATTACTAAGGGATCATGTTGGAAGAAGTGATTGGAAAAGGGGAAAGAAAAAAATCTTGAAAAGTTCTAACATAAATGAAAAGGAAAATTGAATATCTCAATATCATAAATGGAAAAATGAAAACGCGTTTGATGACTTTTAATGACAATTAATAACAAGGTTTGCAATCTGAAATAGGAACACAGAAAATCACTTGTTTCGCAGAAAAGAAAATAGGAAAACAAAATCGTATATGGGAATCCAATTATATTATTGACACATTTATTTCATAAATTTGAAATATAATTTAAACCTTTTCAATGCCTTTTTTTTTTCTCTCTCATAAACTCTGTTCAATTTCCCTTCAAAAAAGAAAAAAGAAAACTCTTCAATTTAAATATATAAACCGCGCAACATAGACCCGTTTATTTTACCGATTTAAGTTTAAAATTTAAATTTTATTATAATAAAAATCTTTTAAAAATAATCACATTTAATTTTTTTATTATAATAAAAAATTCTCACATAAAATCACATTTTAATTCAAATTAAAAATTATAATAACGAACTGAACGGCTTGTAGTTTTATACAGTGTCAGATCGCTTGGACTTCAATCTGTGTTGGGAATTCGTGATAATATGGGCCACTGTCTCAAGGTTTGTGATCTATTGGGCTGATATGGGCATAAAGTCGCAAGATTTGTGTTTTGGGTTGACATGGACCATGATGGGTTGAATTATTGAAGGTTTGAAACCAAGGAATTTTCTCAATATAGAATATAGAAGGTTGTTATATATTGATCACTTATGTTTCCATAAACTCTTGATCCTTTAATCTGAAATATTTCTTTTTTTTTAAACGGTTAAATAAATTTTTTGTATTGTTTTTTAATATTATTAGATTTATCTCACTTGTTCTTTAGATAGAAAAAAATTATATGATTGGATTTCTTTCCACTATTAATTATATCTATTTTTAGATACTTTCTGTCTACTCAATATGTATATATATATATATATATATTAGAAGGGTTGTTGCTTGGGTAATAGGTTGCATTACATTCATAGTGGTTTGTCAGAAATTGAACTATTTTTTTATTTCTTGAGTAAAATTGAGCTAAACATTTTTTTTGTTTTTTTTTTTTTAAAGCATCGTAATCTCTTCTATAACTGATCTAGATGGAAAATGGGATCACACCAATAATTCAGAAAAAAAAGGGTCTAATTTATACTATATTGAAGTAAAGTTTTTGTTCGATATACTGCTTTAGGTCCATGTGAAACCATAACCAAACTCATGGAACATCAGGTTTTGTGCGATATATATGGCAGAATGATTTAATAATCAGTGACGTAGCCTTTTGTTTTTAAATTGAGACATTATAACAAATTTTTTTTTTTTGGAAGGGCAAAATATATATATTCTTTTTGGTCAACAGAAAGATAACTATAAGTATTACAATATGTTTGGTTAGAGAATTCAAATCATGTGATTCAAATCATTTTCGATTTATGCGTATTTTTTATGAGAGAAAATATTATAACGAACTATGAATCATGATTCGAATCAGAGAATGAATCCCTTTCCTAAACATCCTCTTAATTAGGGAATGGCAATACAGTTATAGTACTTTTATATATAAAATAAGGACACATCTGAAAATTAAAATTTCAAGTTTCAAGTATAAAAAAATCAATTTTTTTTAATTAAATCCGACATGTCTCAATCAATTACATAAGACTCGATCACTGATAGAAGATCAAGTACTTGTTGGATCTCAGACTTGATTAACGATTAGATTAGTACAATTAAAATTCATACTCCACCCATTAATTAAAGCAAAAGCAAAAGACAATTCCCCACGTAAACTTTTTTTTTTTTTTTTTTTTTTCTAACAAGAGAGAGAGAAACAATAATAATATAAGGACACTGAAGTGAAAGACCATAGATTCCGAAGCGCATTATGAGAAACTGTAATAAACAGATGAATTTCTTGTTACTGAATCCTTTCCCATAAAAAAATAAAAAAATAAAAATTAACGAACAAATTACCTCACAAGAAATTGGTATAAAACTTTTGGTCAACCCATCCTTTAAGCTTTTCATTCTGCTCTCACTTTATCATCAGTCACCGCGCGTCAAAGTGCATGCTTAAGATCATAATAAAAAAATCAGCACAACAAAAGGAAAAAAATAAAAATAAAATAAGAAACAAATAACGTCATGCATGTCAATTCCATTATCTTTTAATTTATTGGGGTATAAATCTAAGTGACGATCATCAATCTGCGAGCCATAGCCATTGCCCAAAATAACATGTTCCACACCGAATGAAACAAATCACTGAATCAATAAAGGTAAAATATATAACCTAATAACTTGGTATAATTCCTAAGTAGTTTGGTAGAGAGAAAGTTCTTAGGTTCGAGACTATTTTTTAAATTATTGACGCAATGTTTATTAGTTGTTAGTGAGATTACAAAACGTGTTTGGTCTTCGTTTTGATCATGTGTAGAAGAAAGTTACGGTTGATCGCTTCTCTACACATTTTCACTCACCTGCCAAAATAGGGAGAGAGTGTCCATTCGGAGCTCCCTTCACTCCAATACCAAAAAGGATCAAGGAAACTTCGTCTCCCAATTCATGCAAACCCTTAGAATGCTCTTGTCGTATTAGAATGTGCATCCATGGGTGCTCATGAATTGGCAGCCAAAGAATACCGTCATCTCCTTTCAGATTTGGAGTGAGAGAGCCCCATTTGGACCTCAAATACCCTATTATGCACTCTATAATATTACTACATATATATATATATATATATATACGTAAGTATGTATAATATATAATAGGACGACACGTTTGTATGCAACTATTAAGAATAACAAAGAAAGATATAGAAAGCAGTGGATGTGACTATGGGAAATGGATGAACATTGTGGCTGCTTATATAGGCACTGTCATGAGGGGCATAGAAGGAATCAAACAAGGCCATTAACATTATTCTTGAACGATTTGATATTAATTTAGGAAAGAATCTTGAGATGGGATTTTCTTTTTAGTCCAAGAATTGGTGAAATTTTTGCAGTATGAGCGAAATTGGTGCTCAGTCTGCTGACTGAGCATCTTTTTTTTTTTATGACTTTCTATTCTACTGGTCACTTATGTATAATATAATGTATGTAAGTGGGTAATATGGATTTTTTAGATCAGGGCTCTAGAATATCTGGGCCCATTGCAAAGAGTGGCTTGTGTGGCCATGACCATCTGATTGGTAGTTTTTCTAGTTGGTCAAAGAAATCAATTTAATATGGACTCGGTGGAATTTTTGTCACATCAATGGTCGATCTCTTATTTGATTAAGTTTTCGTCTTCAGAAGAATCAGAACAATTAAGGAGATAAGAGAATTCATACTATAATTTGAATTATGGTTCATGATTTGCTGCAGTATTTTTTTCTCATAAAAAATACACGTAAATTAAAAATAATTTTAATCTCATAATTTTAATCCACGAATCAAACGTCTCCTAAAGGGCTTGAATATGTACATTTATTCGTCAGCAATTTATTTTTGAATTGCACTGTATTTTCTTGATTCTCTTTTTTGTTTTTGCTTAATCTATTTTATATATATATATATATATATATATATATATATATTACGTTTGGTTATTTTTTTAGTGATCGTCTTTCTAAAGAACCCGATTCCGTTATTTTATCATATAATTACCAATGACTCATATTTTCTTGGAGCCAAATAGCAATATTAAATTAGATTATTTAAAGGTAGACAAATATTAAGGAGTAATAGTAGAGACATTAATTTTGTTTCCTTCAACAGTAGCTTTATAATTTTCCCCAAGCTTATGGTTCATGTACAAATCATTTGTCATATTTTTTTTGAACGAAAAAAAAGGAAGTGACAGTATCACTTTATTACCCAGAAAATATATTATTATCATAGATTGCTTTCCTATAGTGGTCCACTACTCGTAACAAAAAGATTGAGATGCTTGAGTTTTCGAACACTCTTTTCCCATATTTTTATTGCCAATAATTGCCTCGCATTATATATAACATGCTTACTTGATTATAAAGAAACATTTCGCTTCCAAATCAATGGACATTGCATAGTAGGCACATTATAAGCACAACAAATTAAATATGTATTTTCATCAATTTCATTGCCTATTGTTTCAGAAGATAAGCAAGTGATTTTGTGACAAATGAGAAATTACTTGAGAGTTGTCTTACCAGAGTCACTAGCAAGAATATATTAAAAAAATAAAGTAAAAGGCAATTGCGTGGTAGGATATCCAAAAAAAAAAAAAAAAAAAAAAAATCTACTTGTAAGATGTAATTCTAAACTAATAGATAATATCAAATTAAAAAAATACGAACAATTTAAATAAAAATCTAACAGTTTAAAATTGTATCTATCAATAGATTTTCTTTTTTTCCCCTTATCCTATTAGAGAATTCTCCTCCCAACAAATGCTCTTATGTCAATCATTACACACATATTTCCAACCTTATTTGCTGATGGTGAGTGGTGGGACATTTTTATTGTGAAGTATTTTCCAACAAAGATGTTTCAATATTAAAAAACATTGGAAAACTATAGATGACTAAGGCTTGACACTCTTTTCAAACTTCATTTGCTTGTTTTGCTTTCTTTAATATGTTTAGTCTCTTCTAAACATTCCAATCAGGGAACCAAATTTTAGTTCATTATATGATCAAAAGCAACCTAGCAACTTTTTTTCCCCCAAAACTATTATTTAATGTACCATAATGTTATCTGAAGTAATGGTGGTGCTGGCGTTGTCTCTGTTGGTGGCACTACAATTTTTTAGTCAAACAAAAGACCTAAAATTAAACCCATCTAATGTTTTTTTTTTTTTTTGGTCAGAAGATAAGCCCTAGTCATGAATTGTTTTCTAACTAATTTTAATCGATCTTTTTGTGGGTTATGGCTAGTCATATGATCTTCCCCAAAGGAATCAAACTTGTTTTAATCTGAATTCATTAAGCAGCTAACAACAAAAACCAAGGACTGACCAAATCACAGACTTGAATTCAAATAATATGTAAACATAACAATAGAATTATATGTACAAGTGTGAGTTGATCCTACACTAAGAAATATTCAGCAGATTGATTATTTGAGCATTGCATTTTAAACCAAGTTTCAGCATGATCTAAATGGAGCCTTTCGAAGGTTTTGAATGAGATTGCCTTCTTCTTTCTAGCCTCGCTTCTATTAGCTGTGCCATCAAGGTGTTCTCGTCGAGGTCCCGAGGCCATCTCGATGAAGATTCAGATTTTTCAAAATCTGGGGTCATCAGTTCTGACTTCCATTTCTGCACTGGACTAGCACTACCGGGTAACAAGGAGTGGATACAAGAGTCTCCCCTGCAGCAACTTTCGAAATGCGTCTTATTCCCTTGTGTCGACAAGGAACCGGTTCTAATCAAGTTATCAAGCACATGATTTGATTTCAGTCGATGGATTCCAAGATCTTCTGTTGCTTCACCCAGGTATTTATCCACAAACTCGCTTTTGTTTCCGTTACATGACATAGCTCTTGTCATACGTTGCTCGAATTGGCCCTGCAAATTGGATAGTCCACTGCCCTTAATCAGCTCCTGTGACTTAACCTTTTTCCTCATGGAATTAGATTTCGTCGGCCCCTCGTGCTGACCCACTGTAGCGTTGTTGCTACATTGTCCGCTGCTGCTCTTGCTTTGTTTGCTACCATCTCTTTTGCTTGCTTCAAAAGAGTGTGAATCGACATCAGTAGAATCTTCATCAGCTGGATGCCGTGGTGCACTTACAGCCTCATTCAGTGGAATGGACTCCAACGAATGTCGACGCAAGCAATGTTCCTTTGGGAATAAATTACCCCGTTTCCTCAATTCAACCGCCTGTTTAGCTTGAAGAAAGGTTGCTATATCGAAGCCTAACTTGTCCACTATTGTAATTTTTTCTGCAATGTTGTTTTCTGCTTCAGCTAGTTTCATTTGCAGCCGCTCGTCAAGCCATGCTTCTGAAATATGGAGAATCAACCTGTCATATTTATCTGCACCACATCGATCTTTCTCAGGCTTGTGCTTCAGCGACCGCACCTCTTGTTCGTAATCTCTAATCCCCTTAGCAAACTCATCGCACAAGTTCTCTAATAGGATCCGGGCTTTCCTCTCTCTTTCAAGATCCCTCAGAGCGTTCGCAAAAGAGGAGTTCAGTTCAGAAAGTTCTCGAGCTAGCTTTCGGTGGAGGCCTTCTGAACGCTTTCTTAACTTCCTCTCATCTTCTAGTTCATCGCGAACTGATTGAACTGCAGCTCTTATTCGATCTTGCTCTATGCTCTTCCTAAACAACTTATCATCGGTGACTTGCTTCACCAACTCATCCATTTCTTGCCTCTCTGACTGCTGCTCTTGCAATAACTCTTTAATTCTCACCCGCGAATGATCTAGTTCCATTTTTAGTGCCTTCACCAAAGATACATTAGAAGCATGCTGTTCTTCAAGACTCCAGATCCGATTGAGTACCTTGAGTAATTCCGTCGAGGTTTTGAGGCTATAACTCGATCCACCCATCCTAACCCTAAAATCCAAAGAATTAGCGGGAGTGACAGCTTGTTTATAAGGTCCCACCTGCGAATAACAAATGAAACCATCATAATTATAGAATCAATTCACATACACATTGCTATTCTGAACCATTATGTAGAGAATATGCATATTCAACTAATTAGAGCTTTCGAAAATCGTAGGTAGTGCAAGAGAGTACTGCTTAACAAGACAGAATTTAAAGTGTGATGCTGCATTTTCATTTAAGAAATTGTCACTCAATGACAAAAAAAATCTGATGCATGAGAGATAAAGATGCTGACCTCCATGGAACTACTACCATAACTAGCAGGAGACAGAGGCTGAAGGGCGCGATCGTTCCTGTCGAGTGCTCGATGATATTGTATCATCGATGCGGAAACAGTTCTCCCCAAGCTGCTTGCAGTTGCTGGCTGAAATGAGATAGAGCAGAGAAATCAGCCTAAACAAATCTGTATACGTGTACTAGTTTTGTATGCGTTATGGCTGCAAAATTGTATTAAAGTTTCTCAGAGATTGCCATAGGAATCCAATATTAGTAACAATAATCATAATCCCTGAAGAGTAGACTGTAATCCCAGCTGCTGAAAAATGCAGATTGAACCATTGCCTAATGTTTTGGCCGAAAAATTTCTCACAACCGGTTTAAAAGACAAAATATAATTTAAAAAAAAAAAAAAAAAACAAACAGCAGCAACTAGGAAGAACAAGAAAACCCCATTAATATCCGAATAAATCATAAATATTCAAGTAATCCTAAACAAGAATAAAGAAAAATAATAAAAAAAAATTAAGAACATGAACGGTACTGTAAACCATAGAAATATAATAATAATAATAATAATAATAATAATAAATAAAAAAAACTCAGGATAGAGGACAAGCAAACAGTAGGGCCACACCACAAAGCAACAGCAATACAACAAAAACAAGTGTCCTTTTTTTAATTTTTATTTTTGAATAAGTTCCAAAGAGAAGGGAAATGTTACTAAACAAGGGAGGCCATAAATAAACCCCAAAACTCCATAATCAACAAACAAAAAAGGAAAAGGGAGGACAAAAAAAAAACCCCAAAACCAAAAAAAAAAAAAAAAAAAAAAAAAAAAAAAAAAAAAAAAAAAAGTGTCGAACGTTATTTACTTACCTCATCATCTTCAAGATTGGCATCAGAAACATCAACTGGATTCTTAACAAGCCTAAACCCATTATTACTATTATTCTTGTGGTGTCGTCGGCGAAATCTTTTGGGCATTTTGTGAGGTGGGAATTTCTTGTGGGACTCGATGTCCCAGAGATTTGCGCAGAGCTTTCTAGCGGAGACCGTTGGTGTCGTTTGAAAGTCAAGAAACTCGAACTCAGAAGTAAAGGGAATGTTTTTGTTGTCGTTTTTATAGACGACATTGCTTTCTTTAAGCCTCCATCTTGGTGGTGGAGTGGTAATAGTAGTAGTACAAGGCCCTCCTCTTTTCCCTACCACAACGCCGCGCCTCAACTTTTTCGCCATTAATCCTGATCCTCCTTGCTTTTTTTTTCCTTCTCTTTTTTCCTCAACTTTTTCTTTCCTTTCCATTTTCTCTCTCTATCTTTCTTTCTCTTCCAAGTTTCAAACTGGAAGTGAACTTAAATGCTCGTTTTCAACTTCAACCCATGTTTTTTTTAATTTTTCTTTTGTTTTGTGCTTCTCTTCTTTTCTCTCAAAGTTTCAGAAAGTTCTGTTCTGTGTCTGAACTTTTCTTTTTCTCTTCAGCTCCCTCAGTACTTTATTTGTTTATTATTTGTTTGTTCCTATATTTTTACCCCTGAGTTTAAGCCAAATTTTAAGCCACATCAGCACTAATTAAGGCAAAGAAAAATGGTAGATAGGACACCTAGTAAAGGAATCAAATTAAAATCTAGGAAGCTCGAAAGTACTGACACGACATATTTCACAATTCACTCTAATAACTGTTTTTAGGCAGAAAGATAGTTTACTAACTAATTAAGATGATTATGTAACATTTCGATAAAACTAATTGGGAAAATTTTATGTTACAACAGCAAAAAAGAAAAAAAAAGGAAAATTTTATGTAAGATAACATGTATAACATGAAAATGTAATATAAGATGTAATATATTTGGGGCTGTACATAAACCTGAACAACCCGTAAACTCAAACTATTCCGCCTCAACTCAATTTGAGACAACTTATAGTATTATTTTTTATTTTTTAGCCCACTAAATGTCTGATCCGAGGTGTTTGTAACGGTTTATGGGTTAGGCCTATAATAATCTACATACCCCAACACAACCCGTACAAACATGCCTGATAAGGAGCCTATGAGTGTGGACTAATAAGGATTGTTACTGTTGCAGTGTTTGCTTTGGATGTATTTGAATTAAGCCTATAATTTATGTTTGCTTTATATTTGATGTTGGATAGACTACTTTGCTTCATGTTTGATATTAGATTAAACTTTTAATTGTTATCTATTTAATGATAGACTAATCAGTATTATTTTTATTTGATGATGAACTTTGAATGTTGTAGTTATGTTTGATTATACATATTATTTCTATTTGATGATCAGTATTATTTGATAATGAACTTTGAATTTTAGAGTTATTATTTTTATTTGATGATGAATTTTGAATACTAGATTGAACTTTGATTCTTTGAATGATAAACCTGACCACCCAACCTACCCGTGCCGTCCCAACCCAACCCAAATATGTTAGGGTCAAATATGTGCAACCTGCATCTTTTGAGGTGGGGTAAAAAAAAATCCTACTCCGTACTAACTCAACCCATATACATCCCTAAATATAACACGTATAACGTATTTTATGAAAATGTGCTCAGTTCAACGGCTGTACCAGTCTGATTGGTGCAATATTTTTTTTCATCAATGTAATATCATTATTATATTCGTATGCACTTAATTTATTTAAGTATAACACCCAATAAATTGTAATTTACTTTATATTATATTAAAATTGTTTCAGTATTATCACGTTACACCGAAAGGTTACAAATCTATATAAAAAATGTTACACTTACCAGGCCGTATGACTACCAAATTTAATACCATGCCTATTGTTTATTTATTCATTTTTATGGTTCTATTGTTTAATTTTGGATATACATTTTTTTAAAGGCATTTAATTTTGAATTGTTAAATTTTTTTTTTTTTTGAAAATAAAACTAGAATTAGATTAAATAGAAGCCATCTCGACACTTATAATATTCACAATATAATTTAAAAAATCTTCCAACTAAAGTTGATCAAAATCTAAGACATTGTTCGTTTTACCGATTTGAGTTTTTAATTTTAATTTTGTTACAGTTAAAAACTCTCACTTAAAATCACATCTCAACTCAAATTAAAAATTTTGCTAGTGTAAGGGCTGCTTCATCACCACCAACTTCACTAACCAGTATTCTAATGCCCGTTAAAGTAGGCTCCTCAACAGCCAAGCTGGCTGGACTATTAACATAGGTTACAATTGAAGAGGAGTCACACTCCACCAAAGAGACTGCCAAGCCATTCGAACACTTTTTTTTTTTTTTTGCGCAAAAGCACCCATTACAGAGCATGTGTTATCACAAACCAGACCGCCCAGCCCTATATAATCAAGATTACAGAACATCTACATTTAGCTTATAAACATTGTCCGGAGGCGGAGACCATCGTTGTACCACAGGTAACGATCGAGGCAAAGGCGACTTGTTAAAGGCTTGGAATGCTTGAAAATCATTAAGAGCTCGTTTAGTAAGTATATTTGAATCATAATTTAGGTTTTGTTATAATATTTTTGTAACTTACAAAAAATTTAAATTCAAAAATTTCACATCTTATAAAGTTTCCGCCAATAAATTAGAATTATTAACTTAAATATATATTCTAAACGGCCCTAAGAGCTCATTTGGTTCATGAATTTAAATAAGGGTCAAACCAATGATTTTGATAAGAGAAATCTTGAAAAATACCTCTTAAAAGTACATGAATCTTAATTTTTGCCTATTACTCTTGATAATACCCTTTTTAGTCAAATAACTATATTAACAAAAGGATATTAATTAAGAGTAAATGATAAAAATCGGGACCCATATATTTTTAAAAGTAAGGTTAGTAATTTTCTCTTTTAAAATTTAAATTTTGTTGGGGTTCGGTAGATTCGGAGGGTCGACGTATCGGGAGTTGACACGCGTAAGCACGCGGTTTGTCGGAAGTAGATCCGACATGGCCAGGCTTCGATTTGGATGATGATGGCGGGATCTTTGATGAAGAAGTGGGGTCGGCTAGGCCCAACTCAGGCTAAAGGATGTGTGTCCTAGGACCCTCTTCGTTGCTGAAATGATAAAAATACCTTGCAAAATACGTTAGAGAATTCACAAACACAAATAAAAGAACTCCGGAGATAAAGAATGGTGGGAGGTGCGACCAAGTAGTTGATGGAGATGGAGAAAATGAGGCCGAAGGTGCCTTGATAGAGCAATGCTCTGAAGACAAGTGTGGGCAGCTCCAGGAGCGAAGCTGGTGACTCAAGTAGTGGATAAGGATTATTGGAGTGTGAGAGTGAAGTTAGTGAGCTGGATAAGGCTCTAGTGAAGGGAACTCCAAGAGCAACGCGTGTTGCTCTGGAAGTGAGAACGACGCTCAGAGCACTTCCCCCGAAGGTGAGCGGAAGTGACCCCGAAAATGAAGACTTGAACATTGCCAGAAAATGTGTGAAGAAACTTCGAAGAACTTTGTGATGGTGGTGGAAATGGATCGAAAAGTGTTTTGGGAGAGTTTCTAAGGCTGTCAACACTTGGAAGCTTTGAAGAATTTTGAAGTGTTGGAAGAACTTCAAGTCTATGTAGCAAGAGACTAGAGAAGTCTAAACAAAGAGAGAGAGTGATCTGAAGAAGATGAAGACAGTGACTGGTGATGATGATGGGGTTAAGGGGGCTCAAAGTCTTCAGGATTCAGGATTTTCTCTCGTCATCTGGAATAAGGAAGATGAAAGTGTTTATTGGTGAAGTTGGTAGGATTTTGGCGGCAACTTCGGAGGTTCATACAACGTGCTTTGACAGACGCTTGCATAAGAAATCCTGATGGAGCAAAGCCTTCTAACACCTTTCCAGAGTTGAAGAGGGGATTGGCCGAAAATGGAATGAAGACTTCTGGGAACTTACTCTAGAGATGGATCAGCGACACTCTGAAGGAAGCATGCATACGCAATCCAATTAGAGCAAAGTCATCAGAAGCCTTTTCGGGGTTGAAGAAGAGTTGGTCTGAAAATGGAAAGAAAGGTTCATGGTGGCTGCTCCGAAGCCCAATCGGCGACGCTCTGACGAAGACCTGCACACACAATTCCCTTTGGAGCAACGTGGTCAACTGACTTTCCGGATTGACAAAGAAAAGATCCAAAAATGGAAAGACTTAGAGGGAAAGTTCCAGATTTGAAGCTGTCGTGAAGAGTTCTAAGGTTTGAAATTCTCAAGAGTATTTGACTCAACTTTGTGCTTCGTTGACTTCCTTTTTCACAGGTCTGATCGCATGTCAGACCTTGTGAGAGATGGTTTACACGATATAGGCTACGCAACCGTCAAGTTGGCTCTGACACAAAAGTTGCTCCGAATGAAGCTACTGCGACGGTGAGCGTGCTCCAGATGAAGGTTGCTTTGGTTGAAGCTGCTCTGAAGGGTGAACATGCTCCAAGCGAATATTGCTCCGATGATGAGTTGGGCGAGAAGAAGTCCAAAAAAAGGATGCCTAATACGGAAAGGGCTCCGTTAGGCATACTTCAACATGATGAGGAGGCTCCGAGAGACATGCCCACCACAGAGGGAGCCTCCATTAGGCACGTCTGGCGAGGGTAGAGCCTCTGTTGGAGTCAAAACACTGAGAATCAACCTCGATGAAGAGGAAGAGGTTCTAAGGCGTAGACTTAGGAATTCTTGGGCTTCCAAAAGGACGGGAGGAAGGCCTTTTGGGAATTCTCCAACACCCATTTGTATTTAATCCGACTAATTCTTAAAACCCCCAAACGGGATTCAAATTAAATCGAATTAAACAACCAACGGGTATACTTGATCACACATGACCCACCAAACCACAACCACGAGAGTTCCCTGAGCGTAGCTTAGGTCCACGAAGCGAGCCTAATAACATCTCATGACGCCATGGTTTGGCTTAGACCCTTGAATGGTTTTGGTACAAAATTAGGTATTAACAAATTTTTTATGAGAGAAAAACATTATAACAGAATCAAAATCATGAATTTAAACCTATAAAAAACCCATAAAGCAAACATACCCAAAGCCACCTAGCTGCTTCCTCTAGAATTGTTCTGCGCTTTTTACACTTCCCCTCATGAATAGTTAGATTATATGGAATCATATATACATGGACAAATTTTTAATATATATACAAAAATCGTACATAATCTTAGTGTAAACTATAAAACTTGATGATATTCTATGCGACAGTTTAAAATTGTTTAGAATTTATAGAACTTATATACATACATATTCTTATCACAATACGTTATTAAATTGTTATATTTAAATGCAACTATTGATGAAAACGTAATTATTAAAAATTTGTATATATATATATTATCGCAAAATTCTTCAAGTAATTATATCATAAATATTGTTAATAGTAATAAATCCTGTAGCATCATGACAATATTACTACGTGAGACAATTTAATTTCACGGGGTATTTGCCAATTAATTATAGCATCTACCTTATAATGACTAGACATCATGGAATTGAAATCCCAGGCTCATTAGTTTCTACGAAACTTTTGGTAAACAATCAAGGCAATGATTTAATTTCGGTCAGTTGTTGGATGGAAATTTCTGGCTAAGTTCATGAATATAAATAAAAGATTTTCAACACATTTGATCAATCATTCCTCTATTTGTCCAAAAATAGAGGAATTCATCGTCATAGACGGCACCTTCGAGGTTTCTTTTTTTTTTTTTTTTTAACCGTGGGACCAAGTGAAAGACTTAAAATCAAAGCAATAATAATAGTTGTTTTATATTTTATCCATAAAAGAATGTTCTTCTATTTTTCCTTTCGGTGTGTCTTTCATGGGTTGTTTGGGTGAGAAAAAAAAATTAGAAAGGAAAAGAAGTTGTTAATTCATGGAATTTTTTTTTCCCAACTTTGAAAAACAAAACAGAAAATATTTGACAAAAAAAATAACATTCAAATAACTATTTGGACCTACACAACTTATTACCTTCCTATTTTTTTGTAAGATAAACTAGAGTACATACTTTCTATCTACTTTTCTTTCTTTCCTACCATCTAATATGGAAAAAAAAAAACTCCTCCTTAACTGATGGAAATAGAACATTTTTTTTTTCAAAGAGCATAAATTATATCATTATTGTGAACTAAAATTACAATACAACAAAATCTTACCTTTATTTATCTATTTTATCTTTTTTCTATTCTAAATAATGTAAAATAAAGTTATTGATGTTTAAAATTTAGTGTCCGGAAACTCGTGAATCCATGAGTCTATTTTGGAAGTGTATTTGAATAATGATTTGGGATTTAATTCAAATTAATTGTAAGAGAACTATTAACGGAATTTTTTTTATTTAAATTTTTATGAGAAAAACGCTGTTGTAGAATCATGGTTTGAGTTTTGAATAGATGTACCAAACAACCCCTATATATTAGTAGTCTAATTTCAACTTTCAAGTAAAAATACACTAAAAGCCAAAATTTAAGGTATATTTGATTATAAAAAAAAAGATGGACGTGCCAATTAGAAATTTTCAAGCAAGCAAATAAGGAGGAATATGTATAAAAATTGTAGTGTTGGAGTTGGAATAAGGCTCCGCCCTAGTCCTTCTTTCTTTTTTATTTTCCCGTATTTTACTTCTCTTACTTTTGTATTTCCCACTTCGTTGCCAAACATACATTAGTTTGATTCTCCACAAATCATATTAACCTCATTACCAGCATGGTAAACAGAAAGAATCTCCTTTTAAAATTTTAAATAATGTTGTTAAGCACCGATAATACTCAACACCATTCACTAATAGAATATGAGTCTCGCACATATAGGATCTATCTTTTATTAACCCTTGAGCATTTTTCTATAGTAAATTATCAATTTACAGTCCCAGTTTTGACCAAACCGAGCACCAAATTGGGAAAGTAATAAGCAGATTTGAACAGATTATAATATATGCTAAAACACATGCACAAGTTTCCTTTCGCCTTCTTTAATGCAATGCCCTATAACCTTTAAATCTAACATTCATAATCATGGCTAACTATCTCTTATAGGGAAGATTAAAAGGGGGTTTAAGATTAAGCTAGGTGCCTAAACATCTCTTATGGGGAAGATTAAAAGGGAGGATTAAGATTAAGCTTTTTAACCATGCGGGTATAATGGAATTAAAATGATGCAAGCCAATCAGCCATCACCGACTGTGTACGGAATCAAGGTGGGGGAGGCAGACCGAGGTAGAGTACGTTGCTTTGTTTAGTTCACTTTTGGTGTGTTTTTTTGTGCATATAACTCATTGGACCCATTTCTAGCACCCTACTCATTGGACCAAGTTGTGAATATTTTGTTACCATTTAAATATGGGTAATTAGTATCCTTAGTTCCTGAATTATGAGAATTACGCCACTTGATCTACATATTCTTTTTTTATTATTAGATTACTTTGAATTTTGATTTTTTTTAGCAATTTTAGTCTCCGACTATAAAATTGACGAATGGTTTCTGAAATTTCACACAGATAATCTCGTAATAATTAAAAATTTTACAAAAATGGTTACATTAAAATATTTTAATTTTTAATATAAATAACAATGAGGAGAATAGTTTGCATTTACTATAACTACTTTTGTAGAAGTTTCAGTTATTACGGCGATTGATATGTGGTTATCTCTATGAAATTTAAAAGATGTTTGATAGTTCGAGTGTCAAAGGCTAAAACTTCAACAACAAAAAAAGTTAAGAGAAGTAATCTACCAAGAAAAAAGATTTAAGTGGCACAACACTCATATAGTTTAAAAACTAACAGTATCTCTACAGAATTAACAGAATAGCACTGACCTTTTTACTAACAACCTTTTTTTAAGTAAATTTGGACTAATACACTGTAATATTTTTTATTATTTGTAAGTTGGGTGGCAAATTTTTGTAGCATATAGGACCTTAAATCCTTAGCAATGCAATCGGATATATATCACTGTCATTAATAAATAGACGATACTTAAGAGTGCCAAATGCAAAAAATAAAATAAAATAAAAAATAAATAAAAAGTTCAGACTCTGATTTGTTAACTATTAGGACCTCGTTTATTTCACCGATTCGAGTTTTCAATTTTAGATTTCTACATTAAAAATTCTCAAAAAATGTCACATCTAACTTTTACTGTTACAGTAAAAAACTCTTAAAAAATATCACATGTTAATTCAAATTGAAAATTTAAATCAATGCGAGGCCTAGATTCAAAGTCAGGAGTTCAATTATCATTGACAAAAATATAATAATAATAATAACAAAATATAAAAAAAAAAAATAAAAGCATAGAGGCACGGCTGTATGTCTGAGAAGCCAAAATCTGTGCCAGTGGTCCAGCCAAACATGTCAGAACTAGACCCAACTCGTGGTCCTTAACCTATCTCCAAGAGGGTTTTCTCTTTTGTTGTACAAGTTTTTTCCAAAAAAATATATTTATATGTTGCATTATTTTTTGGTATGCATGAAGAATGTGCTTTACCAAGGAATTTTCCTCTGTTTTTTAAGCTTACTCTATAAGTAAAAGAGCGTGGGGTTAGATTTGATTTTATTGCAAGCTCACTTCAAGACCAGTACTGACTTCGAAATGCACTAATATGTTTTGTCATTTTTTAAATTTGTTGTCTAATACGTAAATTTTATTATTTTATTTTCTATTCAAGTAATAATATATTATGTTAACAATTAATCTAAAAATAAAAAAGAGAATATCAGAAAGAGTGACGTTACCATATTTTTAGATATTTTTAGTACTGAATTCGCATCGGCTTCTTCAACTTATATATTATTATTGTTATTCATTATTAATGCATGGTGAACGGTGTGCAGAGACAACTGACAGCAGCTTATAACAACTACTTCGACAACCAATTCATAATTGAAAAGTTTTTCATAAATAGGACCACCAAATATCACATTTGGACCACCTTATGTCTGTGGTTTGGGTTTTCTTTTGCTCCTGACAAAACATGGTCCTAAGGATTTTGCTTTTTCATACAATCGTCTAAAAACATTCCATTGTCTAACATGGGCAATGATTAAGAAAAAGAAAAAATAATAAGAAAAAGAAAACTTGGGAGATGATTAGGGCTTATAAGGTTCCTTCTGTTTCCTATTGATTAATTGTCTTCTATTATTGTCGATTGTTGTACCTTTACCATTCTGTTTCCCTATCCTATTTATGGTTTATTTTTTTCCTATTTACGTTTATTTATTTATTTTTTTAACCTGCCTCAACATTTTCCATTCTGTGGCTTCTTACTTGAACCCCGCGAATTGTTGGCCCATGTTTGGGTAATTTGTATGGATTTATTATTTTCTACAATATAGGCCTGCTGATGCAGCAGTCCGAATAGAAGCCTTGAGCATCTAAAGAATGACTAGCACCGATGGATTAATGTAATAGTAATTGTCTCTCTCTCTTTTTTTTTTTTTTCTTTTTTTTTTTTCCTTTTCTTTCCTCCTTTTAGGATGTGTTTAGGGTTAGGGTTCGAGACTCCACAGACCCACTTTAATACCACTACCCAACCTATTGAGCGGCGTTACATGTGTGGTGATATAAGTGAAAATTGAGTTCATTTTTCAAGTAAAATTGAGTTATGTCCTTTTCGTTGTATTAACAAGCCTCGAAATTTTTAAAATAACGAACGGAATAGGAGTGATGACACCAATAATATTTTTTTTATTTTTATTTTTTATTTTTAAAGAAGCAGAGATAGTTATCAATACTAGACTCATACCATCTTACACTTTTACCAAAAAATCACTAATCCTATCCTTCAGATCAGCATTGCTCTTAATGCAAAGAACTATCACCTTTGATATTGTTAAGACAAATGCTGTTTATTATTGTTTGTCATGTAAATATTAAGATTGTACAGAATAAATTTGGGGTCTAGTTTTTTACGTTTTGCACCACAATAGTTCTCTTTTACCGACACACGTAAGTAATACATCATCGTTGGTCATGAATAGCAGTCGTCTATTGTTAAAAGCAGTACAATACATAAGATTAACACTAGTAGAGGTGAATTCTTGCTAATCTCATGTTTTAAGACGCGGCAATTTTAGCAGGCTGAACGACTCGATGAGAAGAATAGTACACAGCTCTGATCTACATTCCATTTAGCAGTAGCATCCCCTGACCTTACCATTTTGGGGCAGTTAATCCAGGCCCATATTTAACAAGACCTTAGTGGAGCCTTAGTGGAGCCCAGTGGATATGGGGCCTTTCTACTCTAAGGCTTAAACGCAGCCCAAACAGGCCCGTATAGACGTTGAGGGCTCTTTTTTATTTTGTATACTCAAAATTAAATCATTGATTCTGCTATAATATTTTTCTCATAAAAAATTTAAATTTTAAACGTAAGAATCAATAATCATAGTTTGAGTATACATTTCAAACGGATCCTAAATGTGTCAATTTAGTTATCATTTCGAGACAATATATAGCAAAAATCATATTTATAAAACTAAATTAAGTATAACATATTGTAAAACTATTTGAAGTCCGTAAATTTTCTTTTTACGACTGATAAAAGGATTTCTTTCCATGTAAATAAAGATTTTTTACCATGTAAATTATTTTTTATCAGTGGTAATGAAACAGTTACACGATAAAGTGTTATTTACTTTAAATAGTTTTAAAATTTACTATTTACTTAATTTATTTAAAAAATCTATTATTTACTACAATTTCCATACCATCATTTTATGACCGTCTAATTATATACTTGTACCATTTTATGTGTAAATTAAGGGACTTTTTCTAGTGTTCTCTCTTTTTCAAGAACATTAGTGTTTTCTATTTATCAATTGTTGAATCTGTATTAAAGCTGGTCAAGAGTTAAATTAGATTGAAAAAATAATGTGAATCTAACGGTTGATAAACATGAAATACCGGTGTCCTTAAAAGAAAAAGAACACATGTATCCTTATAAAAAAGAGAACGAGAAATTCTCGTTAATTAAACTCAAACCTTTTCACAAACACAATATATTCAAATAACTATCTAAAAATGATATTTCTCTAATTTATCCGACATTGGATTTCGAAACAACTCACGAGTTGAGAGCTTCCAACAACTTGAGATTCTAGCTATGCGTGAAAAAAAAAAAAAAAGAACGATGAGAAGCTTTAAGATTCTAGTTAGGAAAATAGATGACATAGATATTATCAATTCAAAGGCAGAGAAACTGCATTTGCTACCTGTTTGGTGTTGCAATCTAATCCAATAGCTACTATTTTTTTTTTATTTAAATCTTCTTGAGGAAAGTACTCTGACTCTCAAATCAAATAATAAGAATTTTTATGGACGTTTAGTTCATAAATTCATAATCATGATTCAGAATTATTCTCGATTTACACGTGTTTTCTTTTAAAAAAATACTGTAACGAGTTACAAACTATAATTTAAACTATGACACGGATTTTTACTCTAAACGCGCGCTTCATATCAGAAAAAACAAATGACTGCCTATCTCCCTAAATTCTCTCTCTACTTATAAGCGTTGGGCACCGTGAACGGTTCAGATTTGGTTAATCTTTAATAAATTGACCTCGGCTTTTAATTTTATTATGATAATTCGTAGTATTTCAACTTATATTGGTCTATCATTTAAGTTGAACATAGTCGTTTTTCGTGCTTCTTTCTATTCACAGCATCACGTTACTAAACATGTCGTTTTTCGTATGGGACATTGAAGAAGAAATGCAAAACATAAAAGCAAAAATCGCATAATGCATGCAGAAAAAAAAAAAAGAAAAAAAGAGAGTAACGACCAACTACCAAAAAAAAGTTCAATAATTGAAAACTGAATGGTGTTTTAAATGCAGCATGATTCCATAGCATTCAATGGCAATGACAAAAACGACAAGCGGTCGGCTAAAACGCCGCGTAGCTTGTTCTGTTTATATAGGATCAGCGGAAAGCTTGATTTTCAACACGGAGAATTAAAACTCATTAAAGTCTATTTATTATAGGACAACAAAAATAGGGCTAAAAAAGAAGGGACTTTTCTGCTACGAAAATATACTGATAAGTCAAGTTTTTTAACCGTTAGATTTACATAAAATTACGTAAAAATTAAAAATATACATATCTAACAATTAAAAAATACACAGATCTAACCGTTAAAAAAATTTAATTTTCTGGTGTACCTGCGTATTAGAGAATCTCTCAATAAGCAATTTATTGGGCATGTATTTTGTATATAAAGTTTTATTGGGTGAGCCATTGACCATTCGTCGTAAATTACAATCCTTTCTCTCTTAACGCCATTAATTTCAATTTCAATATTAATATTGATTCGACTTTTTCCAAATCAACCACTATATAAACAACATTCATAAATATATATATATATATGAACTGTTTTTGAGTAACTGTATTAGTTTTTTGACCGTTAGATCTAATTAAAATTAAATGAGATTGAAACAATATGTAGAATAGATAATTTTTAATACATATCTAATAGTTAAAAACAGCTAAAAAAAAATAAAACTACCATAGTTTTATTTTTCTAAACCTACAGGAAAAACTCTCATATTTATATATGAGAAACGTCACTTATATATAGTCTTCAATTGAAGATATATCAAACAGAAAGGTTGGCAAGAAGTTCTACAATGATTGCCGAACTTTACTTTGGTACACAATGTAATAATAAATGGAACCTAACTTCTACAAAGAAAAGCAAAAGAGTACTTCTTTCTCTCTCTCGAGTAATGCAAAACAGAACTTAGGTGGAAGTAAAACCAATATGCCACCATTTGTCTTTGATCTCTCCTGGAAAGAAGTATAAAAACAGGGCAAAGGCTTTGGTCCTTCCCAAAGGTCTGTTCCCAGTCCTACATATATGTATTTGTTTCCTATAATAATGACTTTGGGAGGTCTAAAAAAAGTGCTTATCCCATTAATATTTACATTTCTTTCTTAAAATTATTGTTGCATAGAATAAATATCATTTTATATTATACTGTAAGGCCCATCTTTCATGAAAAGTCTAGAGGCGTTAATTCAGAACCAATACGACCCAAAGCCACTGATAGTGAAATCCCGACCAAGTCCAAAAAAGAAAATGATCTAACCCACCTTAGAATATGATTGACTCAATCCATCCATTTAGCCCATTACATTTTATACTTAAACCTTTGTCTGGGGTTTCAAGGCGCGTCAAAATCAGATCAAAGTGTTAGGTTTTAGGCCGGCCCGTTTAACCTGACTGAAATTAACACCACTAGAAAGGTCAAAGATAAACCTTAAAAGCAAAAAAAAAAGTTACTTCAAAGGACACTATAACTAGAGAGCAAGGATTTGGAATTCTTCTAATTCCAACTTGTATTGTCATGTAAAACGACTTGGCATCATTTTATATCAGATTCCAGGAGATTAAAAAGTTATGGGTAATCTTGATAAATACCCCTTAAAAGTGTATGAATCAGAATTTTTACTTTTTATTCTTGATTCATAACCTTTTTAGTCAAATAATTATACTAATAAAATGATATTTATCAAGAGTAAAGAGTAAAAGTTCAATACATAAACTCTTAAGGATAAATTTTTTATTTTTTTCAAAAGTCAAGTCATCGCATGAATGCACAAATATTATTTTAAAACTTAGAAAGATTTAGTACATATTTGATTCCCACGAGTAAGGACCACATTATGTTAAAGACCTGAAAGTAGGTCTACTAGTATTTTTTTTTTTTACCCCTTTGGTTGCTGGAACTAGAAGTTGGTGTATTACTATACGCTAGAGCCCATATCATGGCGTTAAAATTAGGGAGAAAGAGAGAAATATGCTAAGACTTGAGATGAATTAAAATTAATAGGTCAATAGTTTACATAAGTTAATAAATAGGCTAAATTACTGTTTTTGTCTATAACTTGTCTGGTTATAAATTATAACTTGACAAGTTATTGTCCATAAATTATGGTTTTTGTCCATAACTTGTCTGACTATGAATCATAACTTGACAAGTTTGTCAATAACTTATTTGGTTATGAACTATAACTTGACAAATTATGACTTATTAATTTCTATAACTAAAAATTGACCTATAAGCTTTTCATATTAGCCTATTTTATATTAACAGGACTACAATCTTGATTTAACATATATAATGAGCCTATTGGAAACTTGCATTATAGTATTCAACCTCTCCTTTTCCTTTGTTAGTTATGTGGATATTCTATTTTACAATGTTTAGATTCTCATATTCTAACATCAGATTCCTTATAAAGCCCTCTGAATATCATATAGCAATGGAGGTCAGGTGGGTACTGGTCTTTTTTTTTTTCTTTTTAATTAAAAAAAAAATTTATTATTATTATTATTATTATTATTTTTGGGGCGGGGGGGCGTGATAGGTATTTTAGAAAAGCTGTTGCGTGATCTTCAATTGTCACATCTCCACCAAGCAAAATCCACCTTCGTTAAAAGCAAAGTGTGGACTGTGGACCTCATCGCTTCTCCACCAACCCTCCCAGAGCAGCAAGTGCTGAAATATAAACCCCTTCTGACCCTCAATCCTCAATTCTTCAACAAATATAGGTATGTATATACACATGGATATTGACACAATCTATCCAACATAACATGTAAAACTTAACGTGATAATCGCTGAATATAATATTAATTATTATATCTCTTTAATGTTAATATTTTTATTTATTTATTTTATATAAGACGGAATTAAATCCGTAATCTCTCTTTAAACCCTCCAATTTCACTAGATCAATAAGTCTTCGGCTGTAAATATTATATTTATGACTATCATGTTACTTTTTTCTTTGCTAGATGTTACGTTTTAGATGTACCATAACAAAAGGCTATATGTACATACAAACATATATATAAAGGATGGGCTAGATACGAGGTTTTTGAGCATACTTGAGTTTCCCATTCTAGGATGTTTCTACTTCAAAAACGCTCAAAAGGAAATTCATACTGACCCAACTTGTTAAACTTGTTTAATAGGTAACAAAAAAGTGACGCATGTTTTTAAATTATAGAGGCAACATAAAATTTGGCACTAACAAGTTACTGTTAAAATAATCCTTTGCACATTGTTGTCACTGTGGATTGGAGGCATATAATAAGTTCGAACACTGTAGATTAGACTTGCAAATAATATTCCCCCTAGAGCCAAAAGCTTCAAAATGGAGGGCTTACCTAATTTTAAAGGCAGAAAAAAGGGCAAAAGACCAAGCATGGAACCCATCACTAGATGTTGACTTTTGAAATTGCAAGTTTTCCCATCTCTAGATTCGGATTTTGGGATGGAAGAAATATCAAAATCTTGATGAGAAACAGGGAATTTAAAAAAAAAAAAAAAAAAATTCTTGGAATTGTATTTGTAAGAGATGAGCAGACATTTGAGAACTTTTATCTCCATCTTACGTGAGAAAATCAGGTTCTTAGAAAGCATGTTTACCGCAAAGGAAGAGAAAAACCAGAAAAGAAGGGAGACCAATTTAATGAAACGACAAATGTGTGTGTTATATATATATATATATATATTATAAACAAAAGAAGGCTCAGGCTTTGAATCTACTCACTCGGTATTTCTAAATGCAAAGAATAACATTCCAATAGTCATGAATGAGCAGCTTTATCAGCAATGCTGGTACATTTTTTTTTTTTTTTTTGTGTTGTATTAAAATTCTGAAACACAGATTTCATTATAGCAGAAACTAAGGAAAAAAGAAAAAAAAAAAAGTAGGGAGAAAAGTAGAAATCTCTGATAAACTTGTCAATATCACCACTTCAATGCCAGGGTAAAAACATGTTTAAGGGGCAATTTCAAGCCTGGGTTCGAAACAAAAACCAGTAAAGAGCTGAAGTGGGAATCTCTTTGTCACTGGGCACTTCTGTGACCATTTCCATTGTTTGTGATTCATGTCATAGATCAGAAGAGCTGGAGCTCCGTAGCTCTGAATGTATATGAGATCATAAGTACCGCTGCTTGCAAAAACATCATCGAACTCGCCGAATCCTTGGAAAAACTTGTGAGGCATACGAGCAATCTCTTGCCACTCCTTCCCATTCAAAACCCAGATGCCAATCCCCTTGATTATGTCGGGTCGATCTGGTTTGCCGATTCCTCCAACCATTACCAGTTTCTCCTTCAAGTTCATCAATCGGCCACAGGTAAGAGGACAAGGCACAGGAACGAAACTCCTTATCAACAAACCATGAGAAGATCGGGTGGACAGGTTGTATGTGATTAGGCCATGACGGTTTTCTGGTGCCCCGCCTCCGGTGGAGTAAATCAAGAAGTACAGAACCCCACCGCAGATCACACTCTCATCCCCAGCCCTCCATCCCGTCAAAACTTCGGTCAGAGAAGTGACCCACATCGTTGTTTCTGAATCATAGATGTGAATTGAGATGTCCCATTGGAAAAAGTTTCCAGTGACTTGCTTGGACTTCACGATCGAGATGGTGTAACCGAGCGATATCCTGTTTGCTGAGATTGCAAGTGCACTGTAATCAGAAAACCTCAAACCGGGAGGCTCCTCGAGCTTCTTCCAACGTTTTGTGATGGGGTTGCAGACGCATAACTCGCTTCTGCTGTCATTGTCCATTGAACAAACCAAACCGCACGACGAAGCAATGAACCAATTGGGTGCTCGGATGCAGGGAAGTTCGAGACCATACCACTTCCGAAGTATGGGGTCATAGGCATAACCAAGAGCTTCATTAGAGCTCGTAAACATGTAGTACCAAGGCTTTTGAGATAGTACTTGTGAAAAGTTCCATAAAAATTGTTCTGAACTAACAATCTCATGCCATCTTTTACAAACACAACCTGCTCTGAAAATGCTAGCTATGGGAAGATACGCTAGGATCCGTTCTAACAAGTCGTCGGGCAAGATCAAGTCCACAGAAACTGCATTAGCTTCTTTATTACCTTCATCACCAAGCTCCGAGTATGAATCGAGCACCCCAATTTCTCTTGACATCTCATCAAGGCAATGGCTAAACCATGATGTTTCTCCCTCCATGATCAAAGATGAAGCCAAAGAACCTGAAAAGAAGGATAAAACGACATATTTTACTTACCACACACACAAACAAATGATAAAGAACCAAATCACCAGACTCCTATTACCTCAAAACATTTTTCTACACCGCGAAAAATCCTGAGAACACCAGGTCAGGACCAAAACGAGTCAGAACCTGATAGCATATAAGAAATTACGAATTCAGAAATGTCAAGAAGCAGGATTGATAAAAAGTAGAACTTCAGGTTAATAAAGTCCTTTATTTAACAAGGATTAGTTCTTAATCTCTACAGAATCCAAACTTCCAAACAACAAAACACTAGTTTTAGAGTCACCCAAATCAAGATCAACTCAAATTACTTTCAAGCACAAGGTACGGAAAACGATCAAAAGTAAGATTGAAGTACATTATGAGTAAGTCACTAATGTCCAGATACCTCTACACATTTGAACTTAAACAATAGCCCTTCAAAATAATAATAATAAAAAAAAACTATCTATAGTCACGCAGGGAAGGGGAAAAAAATATCATTATAACAAGAACGTACCTTATTTTAATTGAGAAATTATGCTTACAAACAATAGAAATAGTATCAAATTTAGACCATCAATCAAGGAAATGTGAGATTACATGCAAAGAAAGACGCAAAATGAATTCGATTTAAAACGGCTAGCAGCAACATAATAAGTGGCCATTAGAAAATGCAGATTTTTGATAAAAACGTCCAACCACCAGCTCAACATAAAAGGGGAAAGTGCAAAACCGGTGGCTTATTACTACAAAGAGGTAAGAATAATAAAAAAATAAAATACCAAAATGATAACCCAAAAGAAGAGAGTTTTAACTAAAACGTACCGTTTTTAACACAAAAACGGATTTTTTTTTTCTCAAAGAAAGCAACCTTTCACGGCCTTAAACAACAAACCCTAATAGTGATTAGTAGCTAATGAATAATTAAATAATGTTAGGTGGTGAGCGATTAGTCCATGGATACCCATCAATCAAACATCAAAACCCCACAAAACTTGAAAAACAAAAACATTAACCATCTAAACCAATACCAGAAACCCCACAAAACTTGAAAAACAAAAACATTAACCAGCTAAACCAATACCAGAAATTCAGAACAAAACCAGATCAATAGACAATAGTGTGTTAAAAATAAATATTTTTTTTTCTCACGAAGCAAAAAACAGAAAAAAATAAAATAAAAAGAAAATTAGTTCCCCCCATCAAGAACGAACCTTTGTGTTTGTGTAATGCTTCTCCAGTGTCACTGGCCAAATGGGTATGCCCAGATTTGTCCAAAGTCGCCAGATTAACGGCAATGAAGGCCAAAACCGGGGCGAAAAAAATTATCAAAGAAAAAAAAATGGGAATATCAAAGGACTTTGAGACAAACCCTTGACATTAATGGGAAAAAAATATTAAAAAAAAAAAACTAGAGAAAGAAAATGAAATGGGGTATGGTATGAGAAAAAAAATTCCGCTTCAAATGGAAGAGAGAAACATAACATAACGTGGGTCGCTCTTAGATTTGGGTGATATCCATGCCCCAGCAACCCATTGAGGAGAGAGAGAGAGAGAGATTATTTTTTGGGTTTTCTTTTCTTTTTCGTTTTCTATTGATATATATAACAATAAAACGACAGGAAAGAATGAAGTGGGAAGGCGGTTTTCCTATAGGAGATAGAAAGAAGGAGGAGAGAGAGAAGGGAAGGCGCGTGAGGCGCGTGGGTTTAATTGATGTGGTTGATGAATGTGGGAGAGATGGGTTTTGGGCCTTTGAGGTGTTCACTTCACTTCTTATTCAAGCAATTTATGGATTTTTCACTAGCTAAAAAGAAGAAGAAGAAGCAATTTATGGTTTTTTTTATTTACGAGAGGGAAGCGGTAAAAAAAAAAAAACTTTTAAGACAAAATAAATGAGAGAGCTTCTTGTAAAAAAAAAAATAATAATTACTAGTAGTTTCATATTTTCAGTTGTCAGTTCTAATTAAAATTATTAGTTTAAAAAAATTATGCAGAATTAGACAATTTTTTTATATAAATTTAATAATTTAAAATAAAAAATTATTGATAATTTATTTTTTTTAGACCTAATAGATATAAGAAAAAGAAAAAACTTATTAGTTGTCAGTTGTGATTTTGGACACACTCTCAAAAATTATTTTACTTATAATGCTGTCTTACTCACCACTCCTATTTCTAACTTTTTTCCTTTTTGTTTTTTTGTTTTTTTTTTTTGCTTTTATTTTCCTCCCTTGTTTTTTTTCTTTTTTATTACTTGGCCATTTTACCCCTTTTTGTTTTTCCTTCCACCACTTCCTAGTTCCTTCATGCTTTTTTGTCTTTCCATTTCATCCACTATCTCTTTTCCTTTTCTTTTTCTCGGGAATTTGGTATATACTTTGCCAACCATAACAACATTGTCCAAAATACTCAATTGACATGTGGTAATGCTTTTCTTCTTTCTTCTCTTTTTTTTTTTTTTTTTTTCAGAAAATCATCTCCAAATTGCATGCTGGCCTGGGCCTCGTGACCCTTTTAGTTGGTTAGGAGCAGAATGGGCCTGCTTCACCTACAATCTTTGCAATTTGAAAAGCCCCAATAAAGATTCTTGCCTGTAATAATATTAGAATTTTGGATATTTGCATGTCACTAGATTGCTCAGTTCAGCAGCAATTCTTGCATGCTCAACCATCGGGAAATTATGGTTACAAGTCGCAATCTTGGGACGTAACATATTTTTAGAATCGTACTTATTGCTCAGAGCTTAGTGAGTTAGTGGCTTAGGTGAGTTGCTTCATGAAATAATCACTTAATAGTATAATCACTATGGATCCTTAAAATAATATGTATTTGATACAAACTTTATACCTAAAAACAAAATAATGTACAAAAAAAAAAAAGCCGAGCATTTACCAAAGTGTTATTTATCATTATGGTCCTTTTTTTAGGACCTCTTACTGACAGTGTATCATATCAAAATAAAAATTATGTAAAACAAACAATTTCTAATAGTAAATTTGACTACTGAAAATAAAGACACTGATGATTCACTTTTTCATATCCTAGAGAAATCTCCATATCATAAACTTTTCTTTCAATCGACATATATACATGATACCTTGCATATACAAAAAACATGTACTACAAAATGACGTAAATTATGGAAACATCCTTTGAAATTAGTGGACGTGGAAGCATCGCATATAAATGAGCGTTAGCAGAGGGGGGGAAAAACAAGAAAAAGAAAAAGAGATTAAAGACTTAAAAGTGTCTATTTTGGAAGTTAATGAAACATTTATGTTTAGCTAGTGGTATTAAAAATAGATTATTTTCTCCCTCGTTTTTTTTCTCTTCTCCTGTTTTTTCTTTATTCCTTATTTCTTTTTGTTGATAAAGGAAGAAGCGTCTGGAAGATAAAACAAGGGAAGGAACAGATCATATATATATATATACATATATACAAATATATATATATATATATATATATTCAGAGTATATGCAATCCCAATGCTGACCTCTACAAAACAAGCATTAGAAAACATAATGGAAAATTTCTTTAACCTTTTGTTTTGATACAATTGATGCATAATACAACAAAAGTGGTTTAATTATTTGGTGTTTTTGTAGTCATTCTCTCACCAATGCGTGGAACGTGGAACCTCATTACCATATGAATAAACTTTCTGCATGCCATTAAAAAAAAATAAAAAGTAAAAAACTAATTTTTTATAAAGAAAAATAACATAAATGAAAAAGCATAGCTTAAGGGGCAAACCAAAGATCAACGTGTTTGTTGACCTTTGACACCAGAAAGTGTAATGATTTTTTAATTATAATAAAAAAAAAGTGTGATGAAAATATGAACTGAAATAAATATTAATAGAAGTGGCAACACCACTATAGTGAACCTCTTTGCCAGCGAACCACCCTTATGCAGAATAAGTCATGCCTCACTCATAATAGTTTATTGACAAAATCTCACCAAAACATATTCTTGACCAAGTGTTACGTGTTTTGTTTCATTTTTTTGTCTTGTTATGCCTAGATTTTGTTAAGAAAAAATGGCCAAATTCATTGGGATTTTGAAACACTTGACACTTGAGAGCAAAGTAAAGATGGCCAAACATTGAAAGTGATGTTCTCAATTAAAACTATTATACATTCAGGTTTTGAATTGATCTTTCACAGCCATATACTAAAGGTTGGTAGAATTTGGTCAAGTAGCTAGTCTTTTCTTTTCAATTCCATTTTTACTTGATTAATCATTACAAAATTAATTATAGGCCCTTTTTAACCAAGTTTAATCTTTATATTATGCGGTGAATGCTTAAACAAACAGGGAAATTTTTGTGTCCTTGTTTATATATATTTTTTTGTTGCACTAATTTTGTGGTTCCAATACTTTTACAATGTCAGCCACTAGGTAGAACATTCTCAAATATTGCATTCCTTTTTTTTTTTTTTTTCCCGTTCTCGCAATATAGAGACGTTTTTTCCTAATGAAATTTGAATTTTTGACTTTGTTGAGACATTGCCACTTTCATACAACACACATGATTTTTATTTAATTATTTAATTTTTTTTGTTTCTGAAACACACACATGACATGTTGGCTTAAGTTGTTTGGAGTACTTGAGTTACTGGGTTGACTTTATACTTTATAGTTCACTTTACTTGGCCAACTTTCCACTTGAGCCTGTTTTTCTTTTAACACTCCACCAATGCATGAAGTGTAACAACAAAGGGGGGAGAAAAAAGGCACAACAAATGGGTGGAGAAAGTAATGAGTAAAAAGTGACAGTTCATGGATAACTAAAACATAATTGTGAGAGTCTCATGGGTAATTTCTAATGGAGGTGAAAACAATAATAAGTGGCATTTGAGATCCCATGTCAAACCCCCCAAAGTACTCCAAAATGCTCATAGTCTAAGCACAAAATTGTGAGTAGGGAAGAAAAAAAAGGTATGAGTTCCACAATGTTGAAAATGTGCTTGTGCTTTGTGATTGGGAAGAATTTCCATGGTGAGCTTCTTTCTTTTTCTTTTTCTTTTTTTTTTTTTTTTTTTGCCTTTTTCCTATTTCCCGTTCTTTTTGGTATGTCGAGAGTGGACCAAAAGGTTACCTTCAAACAAAATTTGTGGGTTCTTTCAAGTGTACCACACCCACACATTTGATATATAAGATTACCTTTTTCTTCTACTTCCACCCTATTAGTTACCTAATAATAAATGGCTTATAATGACTGTTTGGTTACAAACTTTATGAAAAAGTCTCTGATGGCTTCCAATTATTTCACATATAGGGATTTCATGAAAAAAGTGGAAAGATTGGACCTATTCCTGAACAAGGAAAGAAAGAAGAAGACGAAGAAAGGGGGTGTGAGAAGATCGTTGTTTCACTTTATTTCTCAAGCTTAAAATATGAACCTGAGAGTTTTTTTTTAATAAAGTCTGTTTCTACTGTTAAATATCATTAAAATCACATTAAATTTTAAAAATATATACAGAATATATAATTTTTTATATAAATTTAACAATTAAAAATAAAAAACACCACTAGTCTATATATATATATATTTTTTTTAGATCTACCAGGGAAGCTCCTTATGAAGTTTCAAAGTAAGGAGAAAGTTTACTTTAGCCAATAAGTAACGGAGACGAAGCTGATAAATTGAGACAAAACAAGCTGTCAGTTTTTTGAAATCTTCCACTTTTTTAGTTTGAAGGGGGAAAAAAAGGTGCGGACTATGGAGGATCATAGGCCCCGTTCATTTCGTTGATTCGAGTTTAGAATTCGAGTTTTGCTACAGTAAAAAGCTCTCACAAACAATCACATCTAACTTTTTTACTACAGTAAAAAGCTCTCACATAAAATCACATCTCAACTCAAATTAAAAACTCGAATCAGCGAACTAAACGGGCCCATAATATATAGCTGTCCCTTGTACGATTACTCCTACATATGAAACATAGTGAATTTAAAAAAAAAAAAAAAATAGTAGCCTCGTTCACTTCGTTGATTCAAGTTTAGAATTTGAGTTGAGATGTGATTTTATGTGAGAGCCTTTTACTGTAGTAAAAAAGTTAGATGTGATTGTTTGTAAGAGCTTTTTACTGTAAAAAAACTCGAATCAGCGAAGTGAACGGGGCCAAGTATATAATATGTATCTAAACTACAAAACTCTGGGAATTTGAGAAATATATATAGCTGTCACTTCGCGGATTTGAGTTTTTAATTCAAGTTGAGATGTGATATTTTTTGAGAGCTTTTCATTGTAGCAGAAAAAGTTAGATGTAACATTTTCTGAGAGTTTTTTACTGTAAAAACTTAAAACTGAAAACTCGAATCGGTGAAATAAACGAGGCGTAAATTTATACATATGTTATTTGGTTCTTGCATTTTTTAAATCTAAAATGACCCAAATTGTACTTCAAATATTGTAATACTCATTATTTTTAATGCCTAAATTACTATAAATCAACCTTGTTTAGTGATCAGCGGTCAAAATATCCATGAGACCATGGCATAGTTTTCGTTTGTTTGTCTGTTTTCTTTATTATTATTATTTTTTTGAAGTAAAGTGCAAGCCTTTTGTTTTGTGTATGTGTGTTTGAACTTTCAAAGCTAATAATTTTGATAATTAATTGATTGTTTTAATTGTCCATTAATAAGTAGCTGGCCTCACCTAATCCTATATTATTGGGTTAAAGCACCTAACTATTTCCATAGAGTGTATAGATTCTTCAATCAGAGCCCTAGCTAGCTCCACATTATTAATTTAGTTTGACATTTAAAAATTGTAGCTACAAGTAATACAAAGCTTGCAATAGAACAGAATTTGCCAATGTGCCTTAGCGAGTTGGTTCGACAGAATCTTAGATTCGAGTTACTATAATCATTTTAGTCTGTTTTTAGGTATCGACAGATCATATAAAATGAATTAAAATTATTTAGAGACTTCATCCACTCTCTCTATATCCTTTTTTAGTAAAATAGAAGTTTGAAACAAGTTGTTGGAAATATAGATGGAGTTCCATATCAATGCTATTGTAACTTCACATGTGAACATGTGAATCAAGCAATCAGTTGGGGTAAAGCTAAACAAGGCTACTTTTTTTTTTTCTTTATAGTATAACTCAATTAGTGTAGTGATAATTATTGGGTTACTATTGATTATTATATATATATATAGACACTATCGCAATAATATATAGAGAATAAAGCGGCTACTAAAAAAGTAATGAGAATTTTTTTTTTTCTTGAAGTAATGAGAGAATTTTTAGAAAATGATTCCAATTGAAAACAGATTAATAATCACATAATTGATAGGAATAAAAGCATTAAGATGCCAGCAAAGTTTTAAATGGTGCAAGAAAACAACAGCTGCAACAGCTATCAGAATCAATGGTACTTTTAAATTGTGGCCAATTGGTTGAGGTGGGAAGCCATAAAGTTATTTTCTTCATTTGTTTTAATTTTCTTTAATATACCTTAGTCTACATATTAAAATGCGACAATACGCTTTGTCAAGAAGCTGCCACTTAGGGGATTTTTTTTTGGCTTTTTCTTATTTTTGATCGCTGGCCCTCAATTATTATTATTATTTTTTTTTTACATGCTTGTCCAATATTGATGTTTCTTCTCTTTTTTTATCTTTTTTTGAATATGTTTTTAAGTCCACTTCATTGAATTATTTTTCTATTCTCTAATTTCCCAATTAAAATATTTTTTTTTTACAAATATATTCTTACTCAAGTAATTTTTTTACTCCTCTATATATTTTAGGTTACTAGAATTTTTTTGTTCTTTTTTACTCCACTGAAATATTTTCTTAAATATACCCTTAGTAAACATTTTTCTCCTTCTCATATGCATACCCAAATTACTTTTCTATTCGATTTATGTTTTATATTTAAAAAAACCACCAATAAATTAATTGTACTCAAATATGCATTCACATACACATTCTTTTCTTTCCATATGTACAGCCTAATTAGTTTCTTGTTTGATTTGTAATGCTGAAAATATTTCTTTTTAGCATGTTTGATTTTATTTATAAAAAATAGAATGTTCGACTGAAACATATACGCTGTTATTGAAACACACGTTTTGATACTTTTTAAATCTAATTTCTTTTAAATGCACTTCATCGACAATTATACATCTATTTAATTGTTTTTAAATTTCTTCTACTATTAAGTGTTTAAAACGAAAATAAGTTTTTTTTAATAGACTGCTTAGATGATTTACACACGAGTACTCGGCAATCAATTGGGATAGCATGTAAAATAAGAAGAGATATGATCCATACTTTCATCGACTAACATTTAAATAGTCCAAAATCGTATTAGTAAAGGGTAATCTTGACAAATATTATTTGATAATGTATGGTCAAGATTTTTACTTTTTACTTTTGATTCATAATCTTTTTAATTAAATAATTACACTAATAAAATGATATTTATCAAAAATAAATAGTAAATGTTCAGATTCATGCACTATTGAGAGTAAATTTTCCATTTTTTCTAATAAAAAAAAAATATTCGACGGGCCTTTGAGATGTAATTTCAACTTCACTATAAATAATGTGAATCAATCCCTGAATGTTAGGAGTTTTGGTGGGTTGTTCTTCGCTGCTTAGTGACTTTTACTTCTACTGTTCATTTATAAAATAGCCAATAAAAACATTAATTTAGTCGGTTAGCGCTTCAAATTAATATTCATTTAACTTTTCTCATAAGGTAAATATGTCTATAACTATAAAACAATATTGGCGAAATAGGACTAAAGGAAGTTTCAATAAGCGAAATTTCTTTTCTGCACATACTCCATAGGGTGGGGATTGGAATACTTAGGGTGTAGTCGGTCGTGAATTTACCGATAGGCTATGTTATAACGGAATTTATTTTAACTAATTATATTCCATCCTTTTTAGGTGAATTGAGTAAACACTTCCATAGTAACCTTCGAGTTTTAGGAGTTGAATGCCATTCTGTTGTCATGTAGAAACTATAATAACATTAATTTGGACTCATTGCATTAAACCATGAAGGCATCAAGCCCTTTTTTATTTTTATTTTTGCCAATTTTCCCCGACATAGGCTTAATTTGGTATTGTTGTAGATTTTGAAAAAATTATTTTTAGCTGTGTTGAAAGAAAAAACAATTGTTACAAAAAGCAGTTGAGTATTTAGTAAACTATAATTACAGAAACTGTGGTGGTTTTAAAATCAATGTAATCGCGTTTGATAAATTATAAGATTAAATTACTGTGGATAATTAAAATAAAAATAAAAATAAATTATAATATAATATATAATTACAATATAATATATATTTATTATTATAATTAATATAATACAAAAAACTATTATTATATAATATATAATATAATTATGATATAAAATATAATAATATTATTAAAATAATAACTTAAATAATTAAAATAACGATTATATTATAATATAATGTATTATAAAAAAATAATTATAGCATCATATTATAATTATAATATCATATTATTAAAATAATTATAATATAATTATAATATCATATTATAGAGAATTTGGCTAAAATAACCGAGTAAAAAAATAAAATTAGGAAAATGACTTTTTAATTTAAATTTTATTTATTTTATTAAAGGCGGGCCTCAAGATCGAAGGAAGCACCAGAAATGGCCATGGCGAATCCGCAGCCTCCGCCGCAAACATCCATCCACGAGAACGGTGGCGGGAGGCGGACGATTGTCGGCGAGAGGAGAGGCGTCCTCTCCTGCAAAGCTCCGGGAAGGTATCCCCACATGTACGCCACTCTCTGCGCATCCTCTTTCTCCTCCATTTTCACATCTCCATCGCCATTCATGGCGTCGCTCGAAAATGGAAAGAAAGGGCAAAAAAAAAAAATAGCAAAAAGGGAGAAAGTGAAATACTTTTCGAGTCTTTCTGGTTCTTCGGCTTCAATGTGTTTAATGGTATTGTTGGGGATTTTCTGTTTGGGAGCTGAGAAACAATTCTTTGTAAAAGAGGTCATTTTGTAAATTAAAATTTTTGAAAAGTTATTTTACTAATAAAACTTTTTAAAAGAGTTATTTTTACAAAGGCCTCCATATTATATGATAAAATAATATTAGAGTTATTAATATAATTATAATATTATTTGTTACAATATTACTATTATATTACAATTATATTATATTATATTATTGTATTATTATATTATATTATATTACGAATCTGAATTTTAAAGTGGAAAGATTGTAAATTTTAAATTTCATTAGGGATATTATGAAATTTTTATTAATTGTACTATGTTGATTCTCGCACAATCTAAAAACTAAAGTTGCCTTTGTGTTGCTTCTGATTTTTACTGTAGATTCTTCAAAAATTATTTAAAAAGTATTTTTAAAAAGATTTATCAAACACTAAAATTAACTTTTTCTATAAAAAAAAAAAAAAGCTAATTTTAGGAGAAAAAACAATACCAAACGCATCCATAATCATTTCCAGTTTTGTAAAAGATTAGTGATTCCCATAAGAAAACACAACTGTTCTATTTCTCTCTGTGTCTCCCTTTAAACACGTGATGGCCTATAAATGCGAGGGTGAAAAAAGTCTATGATCATAATTCATAGTAGAGAACAATATGGCTGCTCAATCGTGGAAACCGCACCACCTCGCAATAAAAGTATGTTTATGATTTGTGATCTAATTAATCTCACGGGGGCGATTTGATCTGCGGTCCGAAAATTTTTAAAATCGTAATTAATCAAAAATCTCACTGCATATTTTTATGAAATGTAATTTTTGTTAATTTTTTGTGACTATTTTGCCATTAACTTGCATTATTTGAGACGATATATATATATATATATATATATATATATGTATTACTGCATTACTCTCGCAAGCAACATGACATCACAAACCAATACCAACTTCATTCATCAAAACTCTGATATATATCCTGAGAATAAGTCCCTTATCGGCTCATCCCCATAGGGCTAGGGGTCACGGATCAAGTTAATTATCATGATAGAGTTAGCCACGGATATACATTGATACCACTATCTCTGGCGAAAAAAAGCCCCTCTCGCACCACATAACATTCCACAATAAAAAGGATTAAAACAGCCCACAATCCTTTTCAAGAAGACCCCGAGAGCAAAACCAATAGAATCGTAAGAATAACAATCCAAACTGAACAAAACTATCACTCCTTATCACATGGGACCCAATCCATTAATCATATTAATTTCGGACTTAATTCTCTCATCTTTTTTATTTATTTATTGTTTTATTGTTTTTTTTTTTGTCTAGAGGTCCAAAATATTCGATATTTGCCTTGTATCCATGGACGGCTTCAACCCCACGATTCCTGAAAGTGATTATGAGGCAATACATACATAAAACAAAAGAGCAATCTTATCTATCATATTGATATGCATTTCCATCGTAATTGTATAATTAAAAAAAAAATTATTGAGCTTACCTTTTACTCCTTATCTATCATATTAAAGTGTATAAATTTTAACTTTTACTCTTGATTAATATTTTTGTGATTAATATAGTTATTTAATTAAAAATGATATTAATAAAAAATAAAGAGTAAAAATCTAAATCTATACACTCTAAAAAGTATTTATCTCATTTTTTCTATATTAAAAGCACCATCATACGTCAATCAATGCTAACATTCACAATAGAAGAACTTTAGTGGTTTCAATATTTGTTGTCACAAAAGCATATTATATAAGAATTCTCAACTACAACTCACATCCGAAAATCCACTAAGAAAGAGAGCGCGATGATTTACAATAATACCAATTATATTTGAGAACTTCCAGGCATATACAAAGTCACCCTCGAAAAATTAGGAAAAAAAGAAGTTATCACTATTCATTTTGATTAAATGACACTTACGCTTAAAATTTTCTGTTCGCCTGGTAGTTTGTTTTATTAGACATTAAGGACTTTATATTTATTGTTTATTGCTATATTACCCTTAAATTATTTTGCTAAGTACTATGGATCCTATATTATTGTTCACTCGCATTTTTCTCTCTCAAGTCAAAAATTGATCAAATTAGGGTTGTTTAATTTAACCAAAAAACCATCAGATCTTGTAGCTAATTTCATATCTGTGATCGAGAAAGAAAATGCAGGTCGTTTTGTTAGACACGCCTTAACCTTCAACATGGTTGAGCCTCCGTCACTCACATGACGTCTGCAAAATGACGTTCATTTCAATACATACATATAATCATATATAAATATAAACTAAAAAGGAGAGAGTTGGTTGATGTCAATTTAGAACAGCTGGCATCGTCTCCCAATCGATTATTGAACTGAAAATCTACTGAAAATTTTGACTTGTCAACCAACTGGAGTGAGTGCTAATGTGGACTTGCCCTGCTAGTCGCATTTCTTGATAAAATTACATTTTAATTTAAATTAAAAACTTAAATTAATAAATTATAATGGGTCAATAATTTGTTCAATTCTTGAGGCGGAGAGCAAAATGGCAGTAAACAATAATACAAGATTCTCAGCGCCTAGTCAATAATAGTTCACGTGGCAAAGTGTTATGTGAATACACACAAAGCTGTGTGAAATCACACGTCTCGTAGATTATAAGATTTCATTTGCTCCGTGAATTTAAATTTTTAATTTGAATTGAAATATGATATTTTTTAAGAGATTTTAACTACAATAAAAAAAATTAAATGTGACATTTTTTAAAAGTTTTTAATTATAAAATTTTAAAATTAAAAACTCAAATCGGTAAAATAAACGCGCTTAAATCTCATAATTAACATGTAAAATTTTCATTTATTAAAATTTTTTGATTTGATAAAAAATGTATTATTTGTTATGAAATTACCGTATTATCCTTGATGATATGCAATATTAAGACCCCGTTCATTTCACCAATTCGAGTTTAGAATTCGAGTTTTTTTATAGTAAAAGGCTCTTAGAAACAATTATATCTAACTTTTTTGTTATAATAAAAAATTCTCACATAAAGTCACAACCTAATTTAAATTAAAAACTCAAATAAACAAACTAAATGAGTCTTAGGGGTTGTTCTTTTGCATTTTTTAGTTAGAGTGACTTAAGTGATGATCTTGAGTTGAGTTTGAGTTATAACTTGAGTTGAAATTGTAACCTGAGTTTGTGTTTGGATGTACACATTTGAGTTATGATTTGAATTGAGAATCTATTTGAGTTTGTATTTGGGTGGATCAAAACTTAAATTTGTATTTAGATAATATTTTAATAAAAACTAAATGGTGATGAAAAATTTTAAAAGGGTATATGGGTGAGATTTTATTCATTTTTTTATTGATCATCTCAATCAGAATTAAAATGAAAAAGTTATAACATTTTTAAGAATAAAAAAAATATTATTCATTAACTTGAATTCGAGTTTATAAACTCGAGTTGAAAAAAAAACTTAAACTCAAATTTAACCCTAAACTCAAATTTAAATTTAAATTTTATAAAAAAATATCAACTTGAATAAAATTATAATTGCAGTTCAAAATTTTTTTAAATTTCGTTAAAAAAAAACAACTCCTTAAATTGTTAAAACTAGCCGGCCTAAAGAGAGCAAAGCGGCCAAAGATCGTATTCTGACAGATATTTATTTGGCACTTTACGAGCTAGTACGTAACTAGACGTACTACAACACAATTATAATGCTAATGCTTATAAATCCGTCCGTCCAATATAGGTGAACATCACATCACTATTAACACACAATTACGTAGAAGATGATATCACAAAATCAAATCATCAACCAATCTTGAGCTAAGCAAGATCACCCTGCTGAAGGGCCTAAACCTAAACTGAACGTAGGGTAAGACCTAGGAGCAGCGTCACAGCAGAATGTGGCTCGAATTTCGGAGAGCAAAATCGTGGACAGCCGTATCTAGAGTGACAGAGAAAACGAGATCGAATCCCACCGGTCCCATGACATGAATGATTTGTTTTTTGTAACAAGATCTGATACGCCTGGGTTTTGGTAAATCGATACATACACAATAATACATATGATATGAATATGATACAAAGAGCAAAGTTCATTTGTTTGGGGTTTTCAAGTTTTCAACCAATCAGGTTCTGCATCACGTTCTGCTTTGTCTGTGCTACCACAATCTACATATGTAGTTGCCCTTACCTATGAAGGGCTACTCTTACAGAAGTGCCGTTTTGGTCTTCCTGTCTACTGCAGCTATTGCTACAATTTTGAGGGTGTTTATTTTATAAGTTTTAATTATTGTTTAAACTTTTTTATCTGACAGAGTTAAATAGGGACAGCGGGGACATGTGTCCTGGCTGAAAAAGTGAAAAAAAAAACCTTTATAGCTATTGATGTTGATGAGATTATCTACTTTAAGTTCTTGTTTAGTTTTTATATTTAAATTTATAATTTTAATTTTGTTATAATATTTTTTATTTAATAAAAAATTTAAATTTAAAAATTTTTCTCTCACAAAATTATTATAAATGAATCAGAATTATTAATTTAAATGTATAAATTAAACGGATCTTAAATGTACTCCTTTTAATAACTGATCAGGTCTTTAATCTTAATATTTTCTCTTTTTCTCTCTTTTTGTTTTTTTTCTTTTTTTTTTTTGTGATTGCCTAGTAATGATGGGGTGATTTTGTGACCCATCTTCCAAGTTGTTGGTGTGTATAGATATTATTTAGATAAACTTTGGGCCTGTCAGTGAATAGCTTCTTAAAAACTGTTTTTAGCTTTTTAAGTTTAAAAGTTATTTTTAAAAATGTTTGGATAATTTGTTAAAAATGTTTTGATTTTTTAAAAAAGTTTTTAAATTCTAATCAAAATAAAAAATTATGACTTTTAAAAAAAAATACTTCTGCATAGTCTTTAAAACTTGTATAAGATTTTAATTAAGATATTATAAACTTAATTCTAAAATTTTTATTGCTTATTGGAAAACTTTAAAATTATTTTGACCCATTAAACTCTTTATTCTAAACACTTACTGAACAATCACAGCTTTTACTTCTTTCTTTTACTGACTAAAAACAAAAGTAAAAACTCTCCCAAAAAAACCATTTATATCATAATCGCATTATCAAATTTGACATTTATCTCTTATTCTGCCACCATTGACTTCTCTTTTCTCTTCTCTCTTTTAACTCTCTCCTTGTTTCTTCTTAAAATAAATAAATAAATAAATAAAACTCTCTCATTCTTTTTTTTCACGCATTACTTTATTACTATGGTTTTTTTCGTCTTTATAATCTCAATAAAGTTTCATTACTAGAAAAATGTTACAATTTTAATTGATTTTCATACTATGTATTTTCTTTTTACTAATCGATTTTCATATTATGTTATAGCTTATAAATTGTTCCTTCATTACTGACTATGGCTTTGTCCTTTTTTTGTTTAAGTGTTTTCTCTCATAAAATTTAATTTACTGGTCAAATTACTTTTTTATTCAAATTTATAAACCAAATGAGTCACATAATCTTTTATCATCGGTTAGAGTAAGGAGATTTTTTAATACATTTTTTACATCTATTTCCATTTTAAGAAATTCTAGCATAGGGAATAGTAACTTTTCTCTATCGATTGAATACAAGATTAGGCCATGGCTATGAAAAATCAGTGGTGCAAAATGGTTTTCTCCTGAAAACAAAAATAAAAACAATTACATTTTTTTTTATTCAAACTCTTTCTTTTAAGTTTGATAATTACGATATACCTTAATATTTAATAAGAATGCTAGTTTCTTGTAATAACAAAATTATCCCTTTATTTTAGGGATGACAAGAGGGCAGACTATAGCCAAAATGATTTCTCGTCACCTTTATATTACTCAAATAATGCATAGCTATATTTACTCTATCACTCTAAAAGGTAAATCAAAAGTTAAAGAAATCCTAACACAACTATAAGCTGCAGTTCAAAATCCCAGAAGTTTCTGCCACGTCGCACATCCCCATAGCCATAATTTTCTCTGAAAAACATGTTCATTTTACTCTGGGCCACCACAACTCTTGACCCAAAACAGAGTTACTTGACATTAGTCCAAGCCCAAAGCCTCTTCTCGGCCTACCTGATGGAGCTCCAGCAAGTAGTGAGAATAAGAAAGTTTCAGCCGCAGGCCCACAGCAAAGAGAAAAGAAAGTCTTTTTCGTGTAAACTTTCAATAAGCGAGCAAATAATATAGAAATAATTACACAAAATAACAATAATAGTAATTGTAACAATATAGAAATAATTACACAAAGAAATTATAGGCCCTGTTTATTTCTGTTTTCATTTTCATTTTTCACATTTTTTGAGACTAAAAAATGAAAATGCATACGTAAAATGCGTTTGGTGTATAATTTTTTTAAAAACAAAAACAAAAACGTTTTTATCATTTTATGAAAATCTGAAAACGGTATAATACCGTTTTTCATTTTCTCATTTCCTCCATTTTCAGCCATTAGAGCTTGACTGGAACAAGCTTTTCTACGAAGGAGACGACGACGGCCCGCCACCATCTTCTCCGACTGCCCGCCACCGTCTTCTCCGACTACCCCCCCTCTTCCGACTGGCACCCCCACCTCCGATATCAACACAAAGAACCAATTTTTCAAACACGGGAAAGAACTGAAGCATACCCAGTTAAACAAGTCTGGCTTCTTCTTCTCCGCTCAAGACTTTGACTTCCAATCCAGTCTTTTCCCTCACGTTTTCCAAGAACTCAGACTTGTTGGCGGTTTCATGGACAGCTGACGTGGCGACGCAGCGGGTGTGGGTGGTGGGGATGTTGTGGGCCCGGAGGAGTGTTTGGAAGGTATTGAGGGCTTTGAGGGCGCGAAGCTCGGAGAAGGCGAAAATGGCGAAAGGAGAAGTGGGAGTTTGGTGGTAGTGGCGGCGGCCGAGGAGGACGGGGTCTTTGCGGCGGAGGAGGGGGAGGAAACAGCCGGTGGGGTGGGCCTGGACGATAAGGAGCTTGAAGGAGTTGGTGCCCATGTTAATTGCGGCAAAAAAGGAGGACGGAGAAGATGGGGTTGGTGGTGGGATAGCGGAGGAGGAGGACGCCATGGATTTTCTTTTCTTGATCAAATTGAGAAACGCCATGGATTTTCTTTCCATGGATCGAGTCTGATAGTCAAAGTGTTTTTTTTTTTTTTTTTTTTTGCCTTGGAAAATCTGGCGGTTGGGAAACGACAATGGTTATTATATAAAACGACATGTCATTTATGTGAAGTGATCAAACGACATGCTATCTTAAAAACGTCACCAAACACAGTTTCAATTTTTTTTTAAAATTGAAATCAATCTTTGAATAAAATGACCAAACGCATTTTCAGAAATAATTCCAAAATGAAAATGAAAACGTTTTCATTTCCATTTTCATATAGAAAACAAAATCATTTTGGAACCAATTCCAAACACATCCATAATTTTGCCGCATTAATTTTGAACTAGTCTCACTTAATTCTTGCTATTAGAATAGTGTGATCACATGGCCTTTATGTTAGAAAAAAAAATGAAAAAAATAAAAAAAAAGACTACAAGACTACGCTTAACTCCTTTCTTCTTCGTCTGATTTTAACAAAAAAATATGACAAGATAGATTAAGTTAGAATAATTCTAAATTTAAGAGTAAAATGAAAGTTTTAAAACTCATAAGACAAATAAAAAATGATCCTAAAATTTAGATGCCGCACATGAGATTAACCTTCTTTATTTACTCTTTTGGTACGTTTTGAGATATATAAAATACGAAAACTATATATCACTATTTGAAAACACTAGTTCCCCTTTAACGCCATTATTAGCCAATAATTATAAGGAAGCTACTTTGAAAGGAATTAATACGAGTTAATATAAAAATTATAGATTATTACTAAACTTTTTCTTAGGGTGTAGGGGTCTATTTTTTCACTCTTATTTTTTTTTATTAATACTCTTTTGACTAATATAGTTATTTGATTAAAAAAGATATTAACAAAAAATAAAGAGTAAAAATCTAAACCCATACATTTTAAAAGATATTTTTCTCATTTCTCCTATAAATTACCTTGATCAAATGCACAACTTGGTATAGCATAATATGCTAATTAGAGTATAGAATCAACATATATATAGAAACAAGTAAGTTGAAAGCACATTTAGAAGTGTTTTTTTTTTTCTTTTACGAGATATTCGAAAGGGCTGAAAGGGGGTTATGGGGATGCATGTCATGTCACATTTATTCATTTAAGTCTAAGTGGGAGATTATTAGCGTTGATGTCCTTAGAAATAAATGTAACATATTCTTTTGACATTTTGATACCAATAAAGGTTATTTATTTAATATATCAAGCATTGTCCTTTATATGTTTAATTTTTGTTGTATATATAATAAACAAACTGGAAGTCTGAGACTGTTACTTAACTCTTTAGATGGTGCATATATTGAGAAGAATATATGGGAAACACGTGTTAAGGGGTGGTCATTTAATGACCAGAAGAATAGGCCCTTCACCTGAACAGGGAAGAACAGGTCGAACATGCCGAGCACCTGGTCCGAACAGGTCGAACATGCTGAGCACCTGCTCCGAACATGCCGAATCGTCTGAACAATGGAGAATGGTCTGAATAGGTCGAACATGGAAGAACGTCCCAAGTGTTGGGAATGGTGTCCTAAAAGCATGAGATGTAATAGGATATTTATTATTTATTTAATAAAAGAGTTTATTCATTATTTTATGTGCATATATTTATGAATATTTTATGAATATCAGTGAAAATTCCATTATTATTTATGTGACCTTAAACGTTGTATATAAGTGTTATATGCAGGAGGATAATGTTTAAGGATAATGATCAAAACGATGTTCGTAATGAATTTAATTAAAGTTCAGAATATTTAATTAAAACATTATTAATACATGTCAATCTCATTTAGAATGGAACGGTGTTATTCGCACTGTTAATATGGTGAGATATTGAATTATTGTATTACGCATAATGAGATTATGTGAAACAAGGACACATACACAATATGAATTTATGATAATTTTTATTAAGTATAGAAATTCTAATTGAGTATACCGATGGTCATATATAGAATGATCTTAATCATGAGTTCTTAATAGACTCCTACTTATGAATTTATGTCGTTTGATTTACTCAGTACGGATTCCGAGATCCTAAATCATATTCTTTGTATTTTGGAGACATGATGAAGTAGGTAGCCAGGACTGTTATTATACGAGATGGAATCCATTCCTTCTTGAGAAAGAAGTAGATAAATAATTCTCTTGAGGGTTGATTCGGTACTTGGACTAGTAGGAGCTCTGATTCATGAATTTGTTTTTATGAATCACTGTCCATTAGAGAATCAATGGTACTCAAGGATAAAGATATAATTAGAGAGGTTAACGGATTTCACCTAGCTCTAATTATGAGTTATTTATGGAGGACTGATCTATATGCAGTGACTACATCACATGGACACTTCACGGTTTAGAAGTAATTTATGTATATAATTACGAGAGTGTAATTCCAAGTTTATAGTGGAGTAACTATTGGAATTAATAAGATTAATTAATTACTTAAAGTGTTTAATTAATTATTAATTTTATTGGAGCTTGAAATTATAGGTCCATGGGTCACCGCGTCGTCCTTGTAATTTTACAAGACACTAAGGACAAAATGAAAATTTTAGAATTATGGAATTCTAAAATAAAACTTTCAAGGATAATTAATTATTATTTAAATAATGTGATTATTTAAATTTAAATTTAAATTTTGGATCACTTATGTGAAGGTGTTCACATAGTGTGAACGCAAGCCACAGTGTGAACACATTTAGATTTATCAATTTAAACTTATTTGATAAGTTATTCAATTTAGAATTCAAATTAATTTAAGTTTGACTTAAATTAGAATTTGAATTTGAGTTAAAATTATACTGCAGGATAAAAGAGGATTTTCTCTTCTTTTCCTATCTATATTTAGCGCCACCACAGGGATAAGATTCCAAAAGCATGGCCGGCCATATTAGGATAAAGGGAAGAGAAAATTTTGTTCCAAATTCAAATAGAAGATAATTAACAAATTTTATCTTGGAGATAAAGATTGGATTCCTTCTAAGAATTTGACTACTACTCTATAAATAAGAGAATTATAGAAAATTTTTGCTCTTATTTTTCTATAGTGGCCGGTTTTCACAAGTGTTGTGAGAAGAAATATTTTCCTCAAAAATTTCATGTCGTGCATGCGTTGGTGTTTGTGAAAATTCTTGAGTGTTTTTGTTAACTCGTTTTGTTTTAGGTGTGTCCACACACAAGTCTTTGTGGATTCAAGGTATTGAGGAGGAAGGCTTAGGTTTTCTAAACAAAGCATTAAAGTGAGGATTGTTCGAGGTCAAAGAACTCAAGTTATCATCCTAATCGGTCGCTATGTATAATTCTAATCCGGTTCATGGTAAATAAATTAATATGATTAATTTATTCGTGCATAAATTAATATAATCTATAAAGTATTTCAAAGGTTTTGTGAAAATTTTTATTATACATGATCTGCTACTCTCATGCTTCCGCGTATGAATTCGATTCAGAAACTAACACCGAGCAGGCCGAGCACTTGGTTTGGAGAGGAGGAATAGGCCGAACAATCCTAATACGTTGAATAACTGGTCTGAACATGCCAAACAAGGAAGAACATCCCAAGCAGGCCGAGTAGGCCAAACAGTGCTAACAAGCCAAGCACTTGGTTCGAATAGGAAGACTTGGCCCGAAGAAGGAAGAACATCTCGAGCAAGCCGAGTACATGGTTCGAACAAGCCGAATAGGATGATAAGTCTGAATAGGCTGAACAGTCCTAAAAGACCGAGCACTTAGTCTGAACAAGCCGAACAGGGAAGAACATCATGAACATGCCGAGTACCTTATCCAAATAGGTTGAATAGGCCAAATAGTCCGAACAATGGAGAATGGTCTGAACATGCCGAATAAGAAAGAACATCCCAAGCAGGAAAGAACATCCCGAATAAGCCGAGCACCCGATCCGAACGGGCCGAATATGCTTAATAGGATGAACAGTCTGAACAAGAATAAGCCAAACAGGCCAAACAGGTAGACCGGGCCGAGCAAGCCGAACAGGCAGACCATGCCCAGCAGACCGAAGAGGTAGACCACCTGGTTGATCAGTGCATGAAAATGCACTTAAATTGTTCATAATTGCTAGATAAATTAAGTTTTAATTAAATATTTTTGTGGAATTAATTTTATGTGAAAGTATTTAATTTTAATTTAATTTATTTTATTTTGGAAGAAAATAAGGCATTTGGGCTAAAACTATAAAGAGAAAGAGAAGCCCATCTGAAGCCCAATAGCAAGCCCAACCGTCCGAGCTGCGCCAGTCCATCCCCGCCACGTGTCGCTGTCTTGTTCGTCGCAGATCCGCGTGGGACCAGCTATCCCCTTACGCACGCGCGCTTGGCGTGCACCGCCCTTCTCCCTGCGTGAGTCTCCTCCACGAGCGTGTCACCCGGGTTTCCTTTCTTCTCCGCGTGGGTCCCGCATTGCAGCATCCTCCCAATCAGTGCGCGCCACGTGTTGGATGCTGATGCAGCTGTCAGCCACTTCTTCCATGTCCGTGAATCCACTTGCACCACATGTTAGATGCTGATGCATATGTCGGCCACTTACTCCTCTCAGCCTCTCTTCACGCGACACGTGTCCCACCCGTTTGGGATTCTTCAGCCAGATGCATTTGTGTCCGTTATGATGGTTTTTCTCCCCCATTATCAGCCTTTACTTCCAAAATAAAGCATTGTAAAACCCAAATTAATTAGAAAACGTTCATTTTCTTCTTGTTGTTGATTGCAACTTTTGGCATGGCTCAAAAACCCTATAAATAAGAGCTTTGTTAGATGTATTAGGTTGTTGATTTTGAGCCTAAATTCTTATACTTTTTCTCTCATTGTCTTGCTCTTATTCTCATACTTTCTTTTTAGAATTTTATGGGAATAATGTGCAAGCTAGGCTAGAGTTTTTAGGTGAGGCTAGAGATGATCCTATATGTGTAGTGAACTTGTTTGAATTTTGATTCTCCAATGGTTTGTAAGTTTTATACATTTGAGTAAATAATTTTCTTTTATCATATTTCTTCCTCTTATCAATATATTTTATTGTCAACTTTTATATAAATCTAGTCAAACTCTTTTTATGTGATTGTTGCACGATATTATATATTGGTAGGTATTGTTTTATGAGTAGGCTTTTACTGCAATATTGCCAACGGTATATTGTCGCTTTTAGATTTCTCATAAGATAATTTTTCCTAGTTCTAAACGTTAGAATTTTATTTACTCGAATACATTTTTAATTCATGTGTTCTTCAAATATTTATTTTCTGATTGATTGTTTGGGATGTGAAACTTTCAATTGAGTCAATTTATGAATCAAAATCCAAATAGGTGAACAAAGCATATGGAGGATTCTTAATGCCTTACCACTTTTTAATTATTGAATTTTCTCCATTTTAAATTGTTCAAAAAAATCATCAAAAACACTCATTTCTTCTTTGTTTGATTGCTTTCTTTCCTAATGCTTTTTATTTGGTAATCGTTTCTTGTTCAATTTATCGCCTCCTCGTGGGATCGACCGTCCTAATTGTGCTACAATTGACCGCTTATTTTTGTACACCAGGGCGAGCACCTGGTCTAAATAGGCTGAGCACTTGATCTGAGCCGACCGAGCACGTGGTCTGAGTACTAACCGACATCGACTGGTGGAATAGGACAAGTTCCCAATCAGCCAACTGACTGCCACGTGGCCTCCTCTCCGCAATCCCAATGGGGGATCCCTCGACTGGTACAACTTTACACATAGGTCACCCCCGGGTTCTGGGTTGGATTCAGACACTACCCGAATATGAAAATACTCTATAAATACCAAGCTCATTACCTCACAAAGGTACGGACATTTTTCTACACCTAACTCTGCCCACTCATTTGTTGCTCCAGACCAGACACTGACTTAAGCGTCGAAGTGCCATTGGCAGACATCACACCAGTGTCCCTATCACTCCGAGGCCATCTCCTCTATCATTGCAGGTCAGAACATTGCTAGGGATTCCGTCCCGAACAATGCTAGGACCCGAGCAGATTCGTGCTAAGGATCCGTCCTGGACAGTACTAGGACCCGAGCAGAATCGTGCTAGGGATCCATCTCGAACAATACTAGAACTCGAGCAAAATAATGCTAGGGATCCGACCAGAAGAGATTGAGAACAGAGTATGATTACCGTGCGCTTCCGCACATTGTGTTGTGCCGGATTTTGGCGTCAACAAGGTGCTTGTCTTTTACTTTCTACATATCATCGCCAATTGATAATTGTATGCTTGGTTGAGTGGTCTAGATGGCTGTATTGAGATTTCCAAAAAGCTTCGAGTTTCTTTTGTTTTGTTTATTTTTATTATTTTATTTTAAATTTAAAATAAAAAGTTTACTAAAAAAGGAAAAAGGCTTCGAATTAACGGGTCGAAAGCTGCTAAATTACGTTAGTTGTCCTCAAATGTTAGTCACATGTGCGTCACAAGACTAAATAATACAATTTTGGATTTAGTGTTAATTGCAATGAATTTCAAATTAAAAGGATTAATTGCTAAGAAAAAAGATTAAAAATTAAATTGTCAAATTAAAAAAGATAAAGGGTGTCTGTAGAAAAAAGCCTTAAAGTATAGATAAATTAATAAAATAGAAAAGTAGAAAATCAAGAAAATAAAGTTGTATTGAATTGCACGTCTCGGTGGAATACAGCATAAAAGTAAAGAGGATACAAAACAGAAGCAATATTTCTTTCCCTTTTTTTTGGAAAAATAGACAAATTTAATGGTAAGGAAGTGCAAAGTCGATGGTGGGGCAATATGGATTGCTATTATCTTCATACAAATAAGTGTTGAAGTCGGTGCAGGGGGTGTAGTACTATTGTTGGGGTATGATTCCAGGCTGTGTTTGTTTTGGTTCAGAGGAGTAATAATTTTGTACTGATCAGTACCTGGCTGCTACGGTAGACCCTCTCGTGTTTATTTGATCACCATTACTGGCTTGGTTTCTTTATTTTCACATCGTTTTTGGCACAACTATACATATTACATATTATATTATATTATATTATATTATATTATGTTATATTATATTGGTTTAAAATTGGAGCCTTGCCCTCGTGTTTTCTCATCATTTTATGCCCATATTCCTAGGCACCCCTGGCGTCTCTAATGAGATTATGTTATGCCCTTAAGTAAAGTTGTATCTTTACGTTTGTTGATAGTACAAAAATTTTGTAATATCATTGATCAATAGTTCATTCACTTTCATGAGTTTGATTATAAGTTCTAATAAAAAGTAAAATTTCAAGACTAATTAATATTGAACCCATGCAAGGAAAACTAGTGTGTATGATATTGACCGACGTTGTATATTGAAAACAATGAAGCGAAATTATTCTATTATCTATTAAACGGACATTTATTTTATGACACGCCAAATATTAGTCTTTTACCAGATAAATAACATACAACATTTGATCATCGACTATCTGAGGAAGAACATGTTTTATTCACCAACAAAATGTTCTTCACAATATATATTCATGATTACTACGTACGAATGTGTGTTTTGTATGTCGTAATGTTCATATATAATGAAAGTGATATTCTTAAATGTCACGTAATTTCAAATTTAAAAAAATTTTTTTTTTTTTTTTTTTTTTTTTTTTTGAAGAAGTAATTTGACAAAAGTTTGTAGTTACGTTTACTATTTATTCAATATAATAATACACTTGAGAGATGAATCTATGGTTTCTAAAGCAAATCTGAAAGATACAAGAATATGATATTAATTAACCTCATGTTAATACATATGAAGTAAACATATGCGGAAGATATAACTATAAGGTTATACTTTAAAGTCCGGAATAAAAAAAAAAAAAAAAACTGTATTTTCATGAAATCTAAATTCAAAATTTACTAAATTTTATCATATATAATGTATTCGATTGTCTTTAATCTTGTCCGACTAATGTACCTCGACTATTTTATCATAACAATCCTGATAAATAATTGGAATCAATCGATTTATGTATGCATACATGTACTTTTAATCGCTGTATATTCGTATGTTTATTATCACAAGTAAAAACTTCTGTTCGCAGAACGTTTGATTACATATTAAGCTTTTCAACAATTATTTTTTATTAGAGGATTATTCTATATATACGATGCAAGCCTCTGATCACGTTATCGAAATTAAAGAAAAAAATGGGATGTAGAAAAATTATGTAGAGACAACACATATAGTGGCTCATTTATTTCATATATAACAAGCTCAAATACTACGCTGAGCTACTTTTTTTCCAACATTTGACCCATAAATTATCATTGGAGCGCTTAAGAGGCTTTAATTTTATACGAGAAAATTAGGAATGCATATTAATTATCATACCAATAAAAGCTTAAAGTTATCTCCATAACTCACTTCCATGATCATGTCACAAATTTTTTTATAGTATCCAATGCTAGTAGCAATACTATTGGGACCTAGACCACCGATAAGGTTTCCAGAAGCACCGTTAATAATGACGTTAAGCAGACCAAAGCTCAGGATTTGACGAGGTTCAGAATTAGCATTTTATTACCACGTCCAGTCATCCAAAACCATATAGTTATCTTGAATGATACAATTGGGTCTGTTACCACTAAATCAGGATTGTTTATCAATTTCAATCCGAGAACTTCACCATGCAGCACGCCCATAGTTGTAGTTGCTAATTAAGAGAATAACAATCAATATATATATATATATATATATATATATTTATATATTGCTTGTAATTAATGAAACATCCTACGTTCAAATTTAGAATAATTAATTAATAATCTGTAATAAGATCGGATACTTACTGAATGAGTTGGATGGATCCTCGACTATCATACTTTTTACCAGGAGCTCATGGCCACTTATTAGATTAGTGTTTAAAGTTGCAACATGATATGACAATATCCCCATACATATGGATCTAATGAATCAATCGATCGCCCTGTAGCAAGAAACCAAACGTAAACAATATATATATATATCATATAACAAACTAATTAACTTAACTCAGAAGTTAACTATCTGCTCGTTTAGTTCGATAATTTAAATTTTTAATTCGAGTTAAGATGTGATTTTATGTGAGAGTTTTTTACTGTAGCAAAACTCAAATTTTAAACTCAAATCGGTGAAATAAACGGGTATATATATATATATATATGTATAACATGTGGTTGCTTGAGAGGTTAGAGCAAGAAAAGCAGCAAAGCTCCCTCTTACGAGTTGCAAGATCACCAGTGTTACCGAAGAAAGGAAACGATTCAGCTGCATTGATAAAAGCATCATAACTGTAGAATCCCTGACTTGGGCAATCTTTCCGGTGCTTAAACATTTCATCGAAAAGCGATTCCTTAAGTATCTTTCTCATCTCGTTTTCTTTGATTTCGTACCAACATCGGTATTGGCATTATCCCCTACCACAATAGTCATGACCACTACCACAATACCCTTTTACGCTGCAAAATCTGTTCTTGCTATATGTAGTTATTTTTTAACTTTAATTTATCTATTTTATTCTTTTTATTCTAAATGAATTAAGTTTGTAGTAGAGTTAACTCTTTTTTTTTTATAGAATTAATAGAGTTAAATTTAATATCCAAAGTTTGCAGTATACAAACTTTTAAATTTATATGGTTGTATATTGATTTTTGGTTTATTTTAGACTTAAATTTGAAATAAGAATATACTTAAAATCAAAACTCAAGGACTAATTAAAATTTTCTTTAAAAACTATGGAGAAAAGACAATAAGAAAGTTTTTGAGTGGGGGCAAATAAGGAGGAAAATGTCAAAAATTACAGTATTGAAATCAAATTGTAAAAGGAATTTTTAGATCCAGTGGGGGCGGCCGTGCCCACTGGGCCTAACATAGCCCTACCACCATAGCATCCTGTGAAATGCGTGCCTAATTTTTAACTGTTATTGAACATGATATTGCTAAGTGATTGGCCCGTTCACTTCGTTGATTCGAGTTTAGAATTCGAGTTGAGATGTGATTTTATGTGAGAGCTTTTTACTATAACAAAAAAGTTAGATGTGATTGTTTGTGAGAGCTTTTTACTGTAGAAAAACTCAAATTCTAAACTCGAATCAGCGAAGTGAACGGGGCCTAACGGGCGCGGATTCGAGTTTTCAATTTGAATTGAGATGTGATATTTTTTGAGAGTTTTTTATTGTAGTAAAAAAAGTTATATGTGACATTTTCTGAGAGCTTTTTACTGTAAAAACCTAAAACTGAAAACTCGAATCGGTGAAATGAACGAGGCCTCAAATATAGTTTTTAATTTGAATTGAAATGTGATTTTATGTGAAAATTTTTTACTGTAGTAAAAAAGTTAGATGTGACTATTTATGATATCTTTTTATTATAACAAAAGTTAAATTCTAAACTCGAATCGATAAAATGAACGATGTTGTATGACATGATTAGCAATAGAAGAATAACATACCTTCTTCTACCAATCCTGTTCAAAAAGCACATGAGATAATAGTGAATAAATAGTTATTTTAGTCTTATTCATTTCATCAATTTGAGTTTAAAATTTGAGTTTTGTTACAGTAAAAAGCTCTCAGAAACAGTCACATATTACTTTTTTACTACAATAAAAAGCTCTCATATAAAGTCACATCTCAATTCGAATTAAAAACTCGAATCAACGAACTAAACGGGTTCAAAATATATTTGCAAGTTTCATAATTTAAGTTTAGATATTTCTATCTTGAAAAATTGGATTTTTACTAGAAAAAAAATTGAAAATTAAAAATAATAGAGATAAAAGCTAAAACACGATAACGAGAACTTTTCCCCTTATATCCTTACCATCTTATTTTATATTTGAGTTTAAAATTAAGATAAGCATTCAATTTGGACTTTATCTTACTTTCACGTACAACAAAAATTTGACTATGACTCTTTCCCAAATTCTATAAATAGGTACTATCGGAGAAGGAAAAAATTCCTTTCATTTCACCGATTCGAGTTTAGAATTTGAGTTTTGTTATAGTAAAAAACTCTCATAAACAGTTTAAAACTCTCACATAAAGTCACATCTTAACTCGAATTAAAAACTCGAATCAATGAGCTAAACGGGCCCTAAGTTTTACCTCCTTACGAACCGCTCAATCGGGCCCTACGCTCCTCGTTCCTCGCCCTTTGTCGATTCAGATACCCACTACTACCTAGGAACTTTATAAGTCTCAGTCTCTATGGTGCTCCCCCTGTTGGTATCTGAATTTTGGATTGAAATCATTTTTTTTGTGTGTTTTTGAATTAATTTGTATCTTATAAAGTAATTCGTGTATTATTGAAAGTTTATTTTTTTCCCCTGTTTGTCAAATGGAATTCACTACTGAAAATAAACGATTTTGCAATTTAAATTGAATTCTTAGAATTGCCAATTTTTTGTTTGATATTTGTATCATTTGTGTTTAAATCTTCTAAATGATTGATTACCTCTTATGTTAAAAAAAGTACATGTGTGTTGTCTCACATGAAAAATTGATGAGAATGTGACGTGGTTTATATACATAGAATGACCCAAGACCTAATGGGTGCGTTTGGAACTCGTTCCAAAATGATTTTATTTTTTGTATGAAAATAAAAACAAAAACGTTTTCATTTTCATTTTGAAATCATTTCTGAAAATGCGTTTGGTAGTTTTATTATGAGATTGTTTTCATTTAAAAAAAAAAACTGAAATTGTGTTTGGTGGTTTAATTTTTAAAAACATGTAATAATATTTAAAATAATAATATATTAAATAAATA